>NC_086009.1:210000-245000 GCF_030014385.1 Trichomycterus rosablanca | reverse complement strand
GGTGCAGACCCACCTTGCCACCGGTGAACATCCAGGGAATGGACATTGAGAGAGTGGACTCTTATAAGTACCTGGGTGTTCACCTCAACAACAAACTGGACTGGTCAGTTAACACCAACGCACTTTATAAAAAAGGTCAGAGCAGACTCTACCTACTCAGGAGACTGAGGTCATTTGGAGTGCGGGGGGAACTCCTAAAGACTTTTTTTGATACAGTGGTGGCATCAGCCATCTTTTATGGAGTGGTATGTTGGGGCAGCAGCATCTCTACAGCGGACAGGAAGAGACTGAACAAACTTATCAAGAGGGCCGGCTCTGTCCTGGGGAGCCCCTTAGACCCAGTGCAGGTGGTGGGAGACAGGAGGATGTTAGCCAAGCTGGCATCCATGCTGGAGAACGACTCCCACCCCATGCATGAGACTCTGGCAGCACTGGGCAGCTCCTTCAGTGATAGACTGCTTCACCCCATATGTGGGAAGGAGCGGTATCACAGGTCCTTCCTTCCTGCTGCTGTTAGACTGTATAACCAGCACTGCTCCAAGCAGATCACACACACACTTTAAATCATTCATTATTCAGAACAATGTGCAACTTTTTTTCCCATGTGTAATTATTTGTAAATATTTTGTTTTTTTTCAGAGTTTTTCAGAGTTTTTCTGACTTTTTTATTATTATTATTGTTATACACTGTACTTTTTACTGTCTATTTTTTGTACTGAGTGCTTTACTGTCCCTTCGTTGCTGCAACACTGTGAATTTCCCCCACTGTGGGACTAATAAAGGATTATCTTATCTTATCTTATTTAAGTATATCCAAACTGGGTTCATTTTGCATTTAGCCTTAAACCTGTGACTACATACAATATAAGCAATCAAACCTTTACAGCCGTACACTTGAGCAACAGTGGGACTTGAACCAGCAACCTCCTGATTACTAATAAAAAAAAGTGAAGAGTAGGCTCACCCAGTGAGAGGACGGCGTGTTTGTGGGCAGCGTTGGTCCACATGGCGGGTGGAACGGTCACCATGTGGTGGCTGAAGTAGTTGAAGATGTCGATGTGTTCCCAGTGATAGAAGACGTACGGATCGTCCACCTCTGTCCCCTGAATAAACCTCCAAAATAAACACCACACAACACCGCCATGAGATCAGTGCACTCTACTGACAACGTCCCCCCGCCTTCCCCCCGTCACCGGATCTGAATCCAGTAGATCACATGTAGCAACACCTACAAATAAAACCGCCGCTCACAGCAGGAACGTATTCCAACCGTGTTCACCTCACCTGTCGTGCAGGTAACCCCCCATCATGTCATGAGAGACCAGCGTCCTCATGGGCGTGTCCCGCAGGGAAGGCTGGCGCTCCTGCAGAGGAACCGTCGCCACGTTAAACGGACTTGCATCGCTGCGCTTCCACGACAGGAGCTCATCTAAAGAGTTCAGGGCCGAGCTGATGGGCTCCGTCGTATCAGGACTGTAGTGACACGCTGTAGAGTTTCAGACAAAAAAAAAACATCCTTCTTTAGAATCAGAATAAGAATCAGAATCACTTTATTTCGGCAGGTATGTTACACATACAAGGAATTTGCTTTGGTGATCCACATAGTAGTCCATATAATAGTCCACATAATAGTACACACAATACACATAATAGTACAGATAATTACACATGTATGACATGTGACATATTTAACAGACCCGACAGCACACGGGTCTGTTTTATGGTAAACATTACAACGTACAGACGTGGCCGAAAATATTAGTACACCGTCCCTGCTATGAAACATGGAGGAGCTCAATGATGTTTTGGGGTTGATTTGCTGAAAGTGAAAACGAGTGGAACATATTGTTTATATCAGGTATGTTCAGGTTTGGTGTGTACTACATTAGCAGTTAGTCGAGTGCTGGTTCTGATATGAAGGCTGTTACTGTACCTGGTAAATGAGGTGGTTGGAAGGTTATAACCTCATGAATTCCTCTCAGATCCTCAGATTCGTCCAAACAAGAATCAGACCTGTTCAAATCAAAACATCATCACAATTATATGACTTCTCTCCTGTCTAAAACCCCGACTTCTTGAGTTTCTGCTTGTTTAATAAACAAAAGTTCAAACTAATTAAGAGTACAGAACAAAAGTCATGACCTGATTAAATGTTTTGTTGATTTTTAAATAAAAATCTGTTCTTCCTGTACGGTTTTGCAGTACCGTTTGCACATGCCACATTTGTGATCTTTTAGATGTTAAGTTCTGTAAATAAACAGTAATTGTGCATTACACTGTGCAGAAGTTTGTTCTTGTACAGGTTTTTTTACATCATTTTCACCGGGGGGCACAAACTTTTGTATAAGACTGAAATAAGTTAAACAATACACTCACTCAGTTTGAGTTTTCTGGATTTGTCCTGCTGGATCTTCATCATTAATCTCCTCTCTCCTCTTCCTCATGTTAATAATCTGATCTTCCATCACTAATCATTCAGATCTCACTAAATCAGTGGACTTTTGCTTTGCATGTACACGGAGAGAGAACACTTCCGCATTCACTCCGATTGGCTCTGGAGTGCTACGTCACACTGCTTGTAGTCCAAGTTACGTGTAAAAAAAAACTACATTTCCCAAAAACTCCAGCGACCGGTACTGTTTTGCTAATCTTCAGTAAAGTTTTATTCAAATTAACTTAGTTTTGTCGATTTTTTTGGTGATATTACAATTTAAAAAGCATAAATCTTAAGTGAATGTTAGGTAAATGTGTAGTTTAATACCTTTATAGGCGGGACAGGGTTGTTGAGCTGAGCAGATCAGTATCCAACAACAACCACATAAAGTGATGATGCCCTCCTTTCAATATCTACTTTTTGGTTTAGACCCAGAGCAAAGGGGAGCTCTGACTTAAAGAATTCACCAATACAGAATTAAAGAACATACGTTTCATTTATTATAAGTTGGAATTTTACAAGTCACTGTCAGTTTATTCTTTTAAAAAGTAGATAGCTAAAACTTTCCAATATCTGTGGGTTGGTCAGGCATCAACAAGTCGGGGGACTGAACACGCGTGTATAAAAACAAACTAAAGAAATAAAATCTAATCGGCACTTTTAAATCACTGTCAAGTGTAAGGGGGTTGAAAATTGTAGTAAATGGTAACCAACACCCCTTCTACACTTTGGTCATTCTTATTGGGTTTTAGGGGTAGCTATTTTCTTTGTGTGCTTTTACATTTTTCATCCTTTCTTTCGGTTGGGTTTTTTTCTTAATAAACTTAGTTTTAAAAACAATCAGTTTAACAGAGGTACTAAACTATAAGACCGTTTCAATGAGGGTAAACAATAACAACGCTACTGCGCATGTCTGTTCCTCTCGCCTTTCCGGTAGCGCCATTTTTAAACATCCATCCATCTGTCAACATGACGAGCTCGTACTTTGCGAGTCTCCCGAACGCGGAACAAACGCGATATAAGCAGAAATGTATGATAGATCATCAAGTATCTTTACCAGCCCCTTTTGAGGAGAATTTAAGAAGTCAGTGTTTTTCCTCTGACCTAAAACCTTTGCCTGAGGTAACAGACCCAGACGTGTATCACTACCTTGTTGAAACGGAGTGTGTTTACACCAGAGAGGCAGTGAAAGCATACCGCATATTGGACGCATACAATTAATTATTAAAATCATTATTGTGTCATCTCCCCTTTTGTGTCTGTTGAGCTAAGAGCCATTATAATATGATAAAAATATGACAAACCACAGTGAATTACTTCTCATCTGAATTAGAACATATTAGCTAATGCTGAAACTATTTTTATAGCCTAACTGGAAATACATGAAATATTTTACAGTAAGCACAACGTACTCATAAATAGTTTATTTACTTTTTGTATTACAAAAGTAGAACCATGTTTCTTTACATGTCATTTAATAATGAAGCTAAGCTAATTAAGCTGTTAATATAATTCCATATAGTATGTTATATACTATATATTTCCCCAAAATATAATCCTATAAAGTTATGGCTTTTACATCGTATTATAAAGGAAATGTAAACTTTTTAAGGCTTATGTTGGTTTATGTTTATTCTGTTCTATTAATACAAATATTAAGCGCCTGCGTATTTTAATACACGTAAGCTAAACGTCAGGGACAAGACACCATGAGAACATTTGTTCACAATATTTATTATGAAATAATATACAGTATATTACATTTATTATAAGAGTTGATGGTGGGTATCCAGCTGTCTCTATTTATAGCAGCAATCCAAGCGTTTCACTGTGCGTTCTTTTGGAAATCTGAAAGCAAGTTTGTACCCGGCCTGAGGGAACATCCGCCAACCCAACAACATGGTCCTAACTTTAATTTAGACATACTGTCAATAAATCAGACCTGAACTAGCGCAAAAGAATTGAAGCAGTTGTGCTCAATCGCTATTGTTCTGAGCGCTGTTTACCACCAAGCGGAGGCATCTTAGGAACATCTACGTCACTTCCTGGACTCATGAATATTCATTTGAAACGGTCTATTGAGAGTAACGGCACCAGACCAGCAGAGGGCGCACCTTACAAGGAGAGCGGCCGTGTGTACAAAGCTGTGAGCGTGGAAGCAGTGCTTGGTTTTTAACATATGCGATGTGCTATGTATGTTATACTGTCGAGTAAATCGTTACTATTGGTAGTCGCACGCCGTTAGCATTAGCGTTAGCCCAAACAAACTTGGTTGCCATGGTCGTTGAATTCTATGAATGAATGCTATGCTATGCTATGCGATTGTGTAGGTCATTGTGTTAAGGCTAATGTAAGTGGAGTTAAATGAAGTTAAATGAAGAATGAGCTGTGCAAATGTTTTCAGTTCATTGAACAGCACTTTAATTGCAGTATGCACTTTTAAATAGTTGAGTACCTGTGAGGCTGATGCTAAAGTTTATTACTTTTGTTTGGTTTATTGTGGGTTTTGGTTAAGGGTTTTGTTATTTATATTTGATAGTTAATAGGTTGTGTTGTGTTTTTCTTTTCCTCTTTTTTTCCCTTATTGTTTGGTTAAATGTGGGGAAGTTAATATATTTAATGGGTATTTTTGTAATTAGTTACTTTTGGGGTTTTTATAGGTTGAATGTTATGAATTGGGTTACTTGAGTTTATTATTATTTTTAAGATTGATTAGGATTGTTTATTATTATTATTATTATTATGATTATTAAGATTGATTAGGATTATTATATATTATTACTATTATGATTACTATTTTGGTTATGTGTTATATTTATTGTTGGACTATTGTGATTTTGCTTTATTGAGTTTATCTTTTTCTATTTATATATTTGGTTAAGGAGAATTTAGTATATTTGAGTTTTCCTATCTTTCTGTGTTTAAATGTTTATTTTTATTGATGGGTTTATTTAGTTTGTGCACTTTAAAGTGAATTGAATTTTGATATTTGCTATTTTTGTATGTTTTGATATTTCTGTATTTAATAAAGAGAACGCCAGAGCTTTGCACACGCTAACTTCTGTGTCCGTCTCTCTCTTGTAAGGAATCGGAGGTTTGTACCGTGCCCAGGTTTCCCCTAGGCCTGAGGCCGGTAACACAAGCATTACACAGCAATATTCATCACTCTGTAACCACAGCACAAGCTAATAAAGTATCCCGCCTCTGGGGGCCCAGCTCCTCCATCTCCATCTGGGGGCCCATCTCCTCCATCTCCAACTCGTCAACCCCCCTCTGGGGGCCCATCTCCTCCATCTCCAACTCGTCAACCCCCCTCTGGGGGCCCATCTCCTCCATCTCCAACTCGTCAACCCCCCTCTGGGGGCCCATCTCCTCCATCTCCAACTCGTCAACCCCCCTCTGGGGGCCCATCTCCTCCATCTCCAACTCGTCAACCCCCCTCTGGGGGCCCATCTCCTCCATCTCCAACTCGTCAACCCCCCTCTGGGGGCCCATCTCCTCCATCTCCAACTCGTCAACCCCCTCTGGGGGCCCATCTCCTCCATCTCCAACTCGTCAACCCCCTCTGGGGGTCCATCTCCTCCACTCGTCAACCCCCCTCTGGGGGTCCATCTCCTCCATCTCCAACTCGTCAACCCCCTCTTGGGGCCCATCTCCATCTCCAACTCGTCAACCCCCTCTGGGGGTCCATCTCCTCCAACTCGTCAACCCCCCTCTGGGGGCCATCTCCTCCAACTCGGTAACCCCCTCTGGGGGGCCATCTCCTCCATCTCCATCTGGGGGCCCATCTCCTCCATCTCCAACTCGTCAACCCCCCTCTGGGGGCCCATCTCCTCCATCTCCATCTGGGGGCCCATCTCCTCCATCTCCAACTCGTCAACCCCCTCTGGGGGTCCATGTCCTCCACTCGTCAACCCCCCTCTGGGGGCCATCTCCTCCAACTCGTCAACCCCCTCTGGGGGCCATCTCCTCCATCTCCAACTGGGGGCCCATCTCCTCCATCTCCAACTCGTCAACCCCCTCTGGGGGTCCATCTCCTCCAACTCGTCAACCCCCCTCTGGGGGCCATCTCCTCCAACTCGTCAACCCCCTCTGGGGGCCATCTCCTCCATCTCCATCTGGGGGCCCATCTCCTCCATCTCCAACTCGTCAACCCCCTCTGGGGGTCCATCTCCTCCAACTCGTCAACCCCCCTCTGGGGGCCATCTCCTCCAACTCGTCAACCCCCTCTGGGGGCCATCTCCTCCATCTCCATCTGGGGGCCCATCTCCTCCATCTCCAACTCGTCAACCCCCCTCTGGGGGCCCATCTCCTCCATCTCCAACTCGTCAACCCCCCTCTGGGGGCCCATCTCCTCCATCTCCAACTCGTCAACCCCCTCTGGGGCCCATCTCCTCCATCTCCAACTCGTCAACCCCCTCTGGGGGCCCATCTCCTCCATCTCCAACTCGTCAACCCCCTCTGGGGGTCCATCTCCTCCACTCGTCAACCCCCCTCTGGGGGTCCATCTCCTCCATCTCCAACTCGTCAACCCCCTCTTGGGGCCCATCTCCATCTCCAACTCGTCAACCCCCTCTGGGGGTCCATCTCCTCCAACTCGTCAACCCCCCTCTGGGGGCCATCTCCTCCAACTCGTCAACCCCCTCTGGGGGCCATCTCCTCCATCTCCATCTGGGGGTCCATCTCCTCCAACTCGTCAACCCCCCTCTGGGGGCCATCTCCAACTCGTCAACCTCCCTCTGAGGAACCATCTTCAACTCGTCAACCCCCTCTGGGGGTCCATCTCCTCCATCTCCAACTCGTCAATCCCCTCTGGGGGCCATCTCCTCCATCTCCAACTTGTCAACCCCCCTCTGGAGGTCCATCTGCTCCACCTCCAACTCGTCAACCCCCTCTGGGGGCCATCTCCTCCATCTACAACTCGTCAACCCCCCTCTGGGGGCCCATCTCCTCCATCTCCAACTCGTCAACCCCCCTCTGGGGGCCCATCTCCTCCATCTCCAACTCGTCAACCCCCCTCTGGGGGCCCATCTCCTCCATCTCCAACTCGTCAACCCCCCTCTGGGGGCCCATCTCCTCCATCTCCAACTCGTCAACCCCCTCTGGGGCCCATCTCCTCCATCTCCAACTCGTCAACCCCCTCTGGGGGCCCATCTCCTCCATCTCCAACTCGTCAACCCCCTCTGGGGGTCCATCTCCTCCACTCGTCAACCCCCCTCTGGGGGTCCATCTCCTCCATCTCCAACTCGTCAACCCCCTCTTGGGGCCCATCTCCATCTCCAACTCGTCAACCCCCTCTGGGGGTCCATCTCCTCCAACTCGTCAACCCCCCTCTGGGGGCCATCTCCTCCAACTCGTCAATCCCCTCTGGGGGCCATCTCCTCCATCTCCATCTGGGGGTCCATCTCCTCCAACTCGTCAACCCCCCTCTGGGGGCCCATCTTCTCCATCTCCAACTCGTCAACCCCCCTCTGGGGGCCATCTCCTCCATCTCCAACTCGTCAACCTCCCTCTGAGGGGCCATCTTCAACTCGTCAACCCCCTCTGGGGGTCCATCTCCTCCATCTCCAACTCGTCAATCCCCTCTGGGGGCCATCTCCTCCATCTCCAACTTGTCAACCCCCCTCTGGAGGTCCATCTGCTCCACCTCCAACTCGTCAACCCCCTCTGGGGGCCATCTCCTCCATCTCCAACTCGTCAACCCCCTCTGGGGGCTATCTCCTCCATCTCCAACTTGTCAACCCCCCTCTGGAGGTCCATCTGCTCCATCTCCAACTCGTCAACCCCCTCTGGGGGCCATCTCTTCCATCTCCAACTCGTCAACCCCCTCTGGGGGCCATCTCCTCCATCTCCAACTCGTCAACCCCCTCTGGGGGTCCATGTCCTCCACTCGTCAACCCCCCTCTGGGGGCCATCTCCTCCATCTCCAACTCGTCAACCCACTCTGGGGGTCCATGTCCTCCACTCGTCAACCCCCTCTGGGGGCCATCTCCTCCATCTCCAACTCGTCAACCCACTCTGGGGGTCCATGTCCTCCACTCGTCAACCCCCTCTGGGGGCCATCTCCTCCATCTCCAACTCGTCAACCCCCTCTGGGGTCCATGTCCTCCACTCGTCAACCCCCCTCTGGGGGCCATCTGCTCCACCTCCAACTCGTCAACCCCCTCTGGGGGCCATCTCCTCCATCTCCAACTCGTCAACCCACTCTGGGGGTACATGTCCTCCACTCGTCAACCCCCTCTGGGGGCCATCTCCTCCATCTCCAACTCGTCAACCCCCTCTGGGGGTCCATGTCCTCCACTCGTCAACCCCCCTCTGGGGGCCATCTGCTCCACCTCCAACTCGTCAACCCCCTCTGGGGGCCATCTCCTCCACCTCCAACTCGTCAACCCCCTCTGGGGGCCATCTGCTCCACCTCCAACTCGTCAACCCCCCTCTGGGGGTCCATCTCCTCCATCTCCAACTCGTCAACCCCCTCTGGGGGCCCATCTCCTCCATCTCCAACTCGTCAACCCCCTCTGGCTGTCCATCTCCTCCATCTCCAACTCGTCAACCCCCTCTGGGGGCCCATCTCCTCCATCTCCAACTCGTCAAACCCCTCTGGGGGTCCATGTCCTTCACTCGTCAACCCCCCTCTGGGGGCCCATCTGCTCCACCTCCAACTCGTCAACCCCCTCTGGGGTTCCATCTTCTCCACTCGTCAACCCCCTCTGGGGGCCATCTGCTCCACCTCCAACTCGTCAATCCCCTCTGGGGGCCATCTCCTCCATCTCCAATTCGTCAACCCCCTCTGGGGGCCATCTCCTCCATCTCCAACTCGTCAACCCCCTCTGGGGGCCCATCTCCTCCATCTCCAACTCGTCAATCCCCTCTGCGGGCCATCTCCTCCATCTCCAATTCGTCAACCCCCTCTGGGGGCCATCTCCTCCATCTCCAACTCGTCAACCCCCTCTGGGGGCCCATCTGCTCCATCTCCAACTCGTCAACCCCTCTATGGGGGCCATCTGCTCCACTCGTCAACCCCCCTCTGGGGGCCCATCTCCAACTCGTCAACCCCCCTCTGGGGTCCATCTGCTCCACTCGTCAACCCCCCTCTGGGGGCCATCTCCAACTCATCAACCCTTTTCTGGGGGCCCATCTCCTCCATCTCCAACTCGTCAACCCCCTCTGGGGGTCCATGTCCTCCACTCGTCAACCCCCTCTGGGGGCCATCTTCTCCACCTCCAACTCGTCAACCCCCTCTGGGGGCCATCTCCTCCATCTCCAACTCGTCAACCCCCTCTGGGGGTCCATGTCCTCCACTCGTCAACCCCCCTCTGGGGGCCCATCTGCTCCACCTCCAACTCGTCAACCCCCTCTGGGGTTCCATCTTCTCCACTCGTCAACCCCCTCTGGGGGCCATCTGCTCCACCTCCAACTCGTCAACCCCCTCTGGGGGCCATCTCCTCCATCTCCAATTCGTCAACCCCCCTCTGGGGGCCATCTCCAACTCGTCAACCCCCCTCTGGGGTCCATCTGCTCCACTCGTCAACCCCCCTCTGGGGGCCCATCTCCAACTCGTCAACCCCCCTCTGGGGTCCATCTGCTCCACTCGTCAACCCCCCTTTGGGGGTCCATCTGCTCCACTCGTCAACCCCCCTCTGGGGGCCACCTCCAACTCGTCAACCCCCCTCTGGGGGTCCATCTCCTCCACTCGCCAACCCCCCTCTGGGGGCCCATCTTCTCCACCTCCAACTCGTCAACCCCCCTCTGGGGTTCCATCTCCTCCACTCGTCAACCCCCTCTGGGGGCCCACCAACTCGTCAACCCCCCTCTGGGGGTCCATCTCCTCCACTCGTCAACCCCCTCTGGGGGCCATCTCCTCCATCTCCAACTCGTCAACCCCCTCTGGGGGTCCATCTCCTCCATCTCCAACTCGTCAACCCCCTCTGGGGGTCCATCTCCTCCATCTCCAACTCGTCAACCCCCTCTGGGGGCCATCTCCTCCATCTCCAACTCGTCAACCCCCTCTGGGGGCCATCTGCTCCACCTCCAACTCGTCAACCCCCCTCTGGGGGTCCATCTCCTCCATCTCCAACTCGTCAACCCCCTCTGGGGGCCCATCTCCATCTCCAACTCGTCAACCCTCTCTGGGGGTCCATCTCCTCCACTCGTCAACCCCCCTCTGGGGGCCCATCTCCTCCATCTCCATCTGGGGGTCCATCTCCTCCAACTCGTTAACCCCCCTCTGGGGGCCCATCTCCTCCATCTCCAACTCGTCAACCCCCATCTGGGGGCCATCTCCTCCATCTCCAACTCGTCAACCCTCCTCTGGGGGGCCATCTTCAACTCGTCAACCTCCTCTGGGGGTCCATCTCCTCCATCTCCAACTCGTCAATCCCCTTTGGGGGCCATCTCCTCCATCTCCAACTCGTCAACCCCCTCTGGGGGCCATCTCCTCCATCTCCAACTTGTCAACCCCCTCTGGGGGTCCATGTCCTCCACTCGTCAACCCCCCTCTGGGGGCCATCTCCTCCATCTCCAACTCGTCAACCCCCTCTGGGGGTCCATGTCCTCCACTCGTCAACCCCCCTCTGGGGGCCATCTCCTCCATCTCCAACTCGTCAACCCTCTCTGGGGGTCCATGTCCTCCACTTGTCAACCCCCTCTGGGGGCCCACCAACTCGTCAACCCCCTCTGGGGGTCCATCTCCAACTCGTCAACCCCCTCTGGGGGTCCATCTCCTCCATCTCCAACTCGTCAACCCCCTCTGGGGGTCCATCTCCTCCATCTCCAACTCGTCAACCCCCTCTGGGGGCCATCTCCTCCATCTCCAACTCGTCAACCCCCATCTGGGGGCCATCTCCTCCATCTCCAACTCGTCAACCCTCCTCTGGGGGGCCATCTTCAACTCGTCAACCCCCTCTGGGGGTCCATCTCCTCCATCTCCAACTCGTCAATCCCCTCTTGGGGCCATCTCCTCCATCTCCAACTTGTCAACCCCCTCTGGGGGCCATCTCCTCCATCTCCAACTTGTCAACCCCCTCTGGGGGCCATCTCCAACTCATCAACCCCCTTCTGGGGGCCCATCTGCTCCACCTCCAACTCGTCAACCCCCCTCTGGGGGTCCATCTCCTCCACTCGTCAACCCCCCTCTGGGGGCCCATCTTCTCCATCTCCAACTCGTCAACCCCCCTCTGGGGTTCCATCTACTCCTCTCGTCAACCCCCTTAGGGGGCCCACCAACTCGTCAACCCCCTCTGGGGGTCCATCTCCTCCACTCGTCAACCCCCCTCTGGGGGCCCATCTCCATCTCCAACTCGTCAACCCCCTCTGGGGGTCCATCTCCTCCAACTCGTCAACCCCCCTCTGGGGGCCATCTCCTCCATCTCCATCTGGGGGTCCATCTCCTCCAACTCGTCAACCCCCCTCTGGGGGCCCATCTCCTCCATCTCCAACTCGTCAACCCCCCTCTGGGGGCCCATCTCCTCCATCTCCAACTCGTCAACCCCCCTCTGGGGGCCATCTCCTCCATCTCCAACTCGTCAACCCACTCTGGGGGTCCATGTCCTCCACTCGTCAAACCCCTCTGGGGGCCATCTCCTCCATCTCCAACTCGTCAACCCCCTCTGGGGGTCCATGTCCTCCACTCGTCAACCCCCCTCTGGGGGCCATCTGCTCCACCTCCAACCCGTCAACCCCCTCTGGGGGCCATCTCCTCCACCTCCAACTCGTCAACCCCCTCTGGGGGCCATCTCCTCCAATTCGTCAACCCCCTCTGGGGGCCATCTCCTCCATCTCCAACTCGTCAACCCCCTCTGGGGGTCCATCTCCTCCACTCGTCAACCCCCCTCTGGGGGCCATCTCCTCCATCTCCAACTCATCAACCCCCTCTGGGGGCCATCTGCTCCACCTCCAACTCGTCAACCCCCTCTGGGGGCCATCTCCTCCATCTCCACTCGTCAACCCCCTCTGGGGGCCATCTCCTCCATTTCCAACTCGTCAACCCCCTCTGGGGGCCATCTGCTCCACCTCCAACTCGTCAACCCCCTCTGGGGGCCATCTCCTCCATCTCCACTCGTCAACCCTCCTCTGGGGTTCCATCTCCACTCGTCAACCCCCTCTGGGAGCCATCTGTTCCACCTCCAACTAGTCAACCCCCTCTGGGGGCCATCTCCTCCATCTCCAACTCGTCAACTCCCTCTGGGGGTCCATGTCCTCCACTCGTCAACCCCCCTCTGGGGGCCCATCTGCTCCACCTCCAACTCGTCAACCCCCTCTGGGGCCCATCTCCTCCATCTCCAACTCGTCAACCCCCCTCTGGGGGTCCATGTCCTCCACTCGTCAACCCCCCTCTGAGGGCCCATCTGCTCCACCTCCAACTCGTCAACCCCATCTGGGGCCCAACTCCTCCATCTCCAACTCGTCAACCCCCCTCTGGGGGTCCATCTCCTCCACTCGTCAACCCCCCTCTGGGGGCCCATCTCTAACTCGTCAACCCTCCTCTGGGGGCCCATCTCCAACTCGTCAACCCCCCTCTGGGGGCCCATCTGCTCCTGCTCCAACTCGTCAACCCCCCTCTGGGGGCCCATCTCCTCCACCTCCAACTCGTCAACCCCCTCTGGGGGCCATCTCCTCCATCTCCAACTCGTCAACCCCCTCTGGGGGTCCATCTCCTCCACTCGTCAACCCCCCTCTGGGGGTCCATCTCCTCCATCTCCAACTCGTCAACCCCCTCTTGGGGCCCATCTCCATCTCCAACTCGTCAACCCCCTCTGGGGGTCCATCTCCTCCAACTCGTCAACCCCCCTCTGGGGGCCATCTCCTCCAACTCGGTAACCCCCTCTGGGGGGCCATCTCCTCCATCTCCATCTGGGGGCCCATCTCTTCCATCTCCAACTCGTCAACCCCCCTCTGGGGGCCCATCTCCTCCATCTCCATCTGGGGGCCCATCTCCTCCATCTCCAACTCGTCAACCCCCTCTGGGGGTCCATGTCCTCCACTCGTCAACCCCCCTCTGGGGGCCATCTCCTCCAACTCGTCAACCCCCTCTGGGGGCCATCTCCTCCATCTCCATCTGGGGGCCCATCTCCTCCATCTCCAACTCGTCAACCCCCTCTGGGGGTCCATCTCCTCCAACTCGTCAACCCCCCTCTGGGGGCCATCTCCTCCAACTCGTCAACCCCCTCTGGGGGCCATCTCCTCCATCTCCATCTGGGGGCCCATCTCCTCCATCTCCAACTCGTCAACCCCCTCTGGGGGTCCATCTCCTCCAACTCGTCAACCCCCCTCTGGGGGCCATCTCCTCCAACTCGTCAACCCCCTCTGGGGGCCATCTCCTCCATCTCCATCTGGGGGCCCATCTCCTCCATCTCCAACTCGTCAACCCCCCTCTGGGGGCCCATCTCCTCCATCTCCAACTCGTCAACCCCCCTCTGGGGGCCCATCTCCTCCATCTCCAACTCGTCAACCCCCTCTGGGGCCCATCTCCTCCATCTCCAACTCGTCAACCCCCTCTGGGGGCCCATCTCCTCCATCTCCAACTCGTCAACCCCCTCTGGGGGTCCATCTCCTCCACTCGTCAACCCCCCTCTGGGGGTCCATCTCCTCCATCTCCAACTCGTCAACCCCCTCTTGGGGCCCATCTCCATCTCCAACTCGTCAACCCCCTCTGGGGGTCCATCTCCTCCAACTCGTCAACCCCCCTCTGGGGGCCATCTCCTCCAACTCGTCAATCCCCTCTGGGGGCCATCTCCTCCATCTCCATCTGGGGGTCCATCTCCTCCAACTCAACCCCCCTCTGGGGGCCATCTCCAACTCGTCAACCTCCCTCTGAGGAACCATCTTCAACTCGTCAACCCCCTCTGGGGGTCCATCTCCTCCATCTCCAACTCGTCAATCCCCTCTGGGGGCCATCTCCTCCATCTCCAACTTGTCAACCCCCCTCTGGAGGTCCATCTGCTCCACCTCCAACTCGTCAACCCCCTCTGGGGGCCATCTCCTCCATCTACAACTCGTCAACCCCCCTCTGGGGGCCCATCTCCTCCATCTCCAACTCGTCAACCCCCCTCTGGGGGCCCATCTCCTCCATCTCCAACTCGTCAACCCCCCTCTGGGGGCCCATCTCCTCCATCTCCAACTCGTCAACCCCCCTCTGGGGGCCCATCTCCTCCATCTCCAACTCGTCAACCCCCTCTGGGGCCCATCTCCTCCATCTCCAACTCGTCAACCCCCTCTGGGGGCCCATCTCCTCCATCTCCAACTCGTCAACCCCCTCTGGGGGTCCATCTCCTCCACTCGTCAACCCCCCTCTGGGGGTCCATCTCCTCCATCTCCAACTCGTCAACCCCCTCTTGGGGCCCATCTCCATCTCCAACTCGTCAACCCCCTCTGGGGGTCCATCTCCTCCAACTCGTCAACCCCCCTCTGGGGGCCATCTCATCCAACTCGTCAACCCCCTCTGGGGGCCATCTCCTCCATCTCCATCTGGGGGTCCATCTCCTCCAACTCGTCAACCCCCCTCTGGGGGCCCATCTTCTCCATCTCCAACTCGTCAACCCCCCTCTGGGGGCCATCTCCTCCATCTCCAACTCGTCAACCTCCCTCTGAGGGGCCATCTTCAACTCGTCAACCCCCTCTGGGGGTCCATCTCCTCCATCTCCAACTCGTCAATCCCCTCTGGGGGCCATCTCCTCCATCTCCAACTTGTCAACCCCCCTCTGGAGGTCCATCTGCTCCACCTCCAACTCGTCAACCCCCTCTGGGGGCCATCTCCTCCATCTCCAACTCGTCAACCCCCTCTGGGGGCTATCTCCTCCATCTCCAACTTGTCAACCCCCCTCTGGAGGTCCATCTGCTCCATCTCCAACTCGTCAACCCCCTCTGGGGGCCATCTCCTCCATCTCCAACTCGTCAACCCCCTCTGGGGGTCCATGTCCTCCACTCGTCAACCCCCCTCTGGGGGCCATCTCCTCCATCTCCAACTCGTCAACCCACTCTGGGGGTCCATGTCCTCCACTCGTCAACCCCCTCTGGGGGCCATCTCCTCCATCTCCAACTCGTCAACCCCCTCTGGGGGTCCATGTCCTCCACTCGTCAACCCCCCTCTGGGGGCCATCTGCTCCACCTCCAACTCGTCAACCCCCTCTGGGGGCCATCTCCTCCATCTCCAACTCGTCAACCCACTCTGGGGGTACATGTCCTCCACTCGTCAACCCCCTCTGGGGGCCATCTCCTCCATCTCCAACTCGTCAACCCCCTCTGGGGGTCCATGTCCTCCACTCGTCAACCCCCCTCTGGGGGCCATCTGCTCCACCTCCAACTCGTCAACCCCCTCTGGGGGCCATCTCCTCCACCTCCAACTCGTCAACCCCCTCTGGGGGCCATCTGCTCCACCTCCAACTCGTCAACCCCCCTCTGGGGGTCCATCTCCTCCATCTCCAACTCGTCAACCCCCTCTGGGGGCCCATCTCCTCCATCTCCAACTCGTCAACCCCCTCTGGCTGTCCATCTCCTCCATCTCCAACTCGTCAACCCCCTCTGGGGGCCATCTCCTCCATCTCCAACTCGTCAACCCCCTCTGGGGGCCATCTGCTCCACCTCCAACTCGTCAACCCCCCTCTGGGGGTCCATCTCCTCCATCTCCAACTCGTCAACCCCCTCTGGGGGCCCATCTCCATCTCCAACTCGTCAACCCCCTCTGGGGGTCCATCTCCTCCACTCGTCAACCCCCCTCTGGGGGCCCATCTCCTCCATCTCCGTCTGGGGGTCCATGTCCTCCACTCGTCAACCCCCTCTGGGGGCCATCTCCTCCATCTCCAACTCGTCAACCCCCTCTGGGGGTCCATGTCCTCCACTCGTCAACCCCCCTCTGGGGGCCATCTGCTCCACCTCCAACTCGTCAACCCCCTCTGGGGGCCATCTCCTCCACCTCCAACTCGTCAACCCCCTCTGGGGGCCCATCTCCTCCATCTCCAACTCGTCAAACCCCTCTGGGGGTCCATGTCCTTCACTCGTCAACCCCCCTCTGGGGGCCCATCTGCTCCACCTCCAACTCGTCAACCCCCTCTGGGGTTCCATCTTCTCCACTCGTCAACCCCCTCTGGGGGCCATCTGCTCCACCTCCAACTCGTCAATCCCCTCTGGGGGCCATCTCCTCCATCTCCAATTCGTCAACCCCCTCTGGGGGCCATCTCCTCCATCTCCAACTCGTCAACCCCCTCTGGGGGCCCATCTCCTCCATCTCCAACTCGTCCATCCCCTCTGCGGGCCATCTCCTCCATCTCCAATTCGTCAACCCCCTCTGGGGGCCATCTCCTCCATCTCCAACTCGTCAACCCCCTCTGGGGGCCCATCTGCTCCATCTCCAACTCGTCAACCCCTCTATGGGGGCCATCTGCTCCACTCGTCAACCCCCCTCTGGGGGCCCATCTCCAACTCGTCAACCCCCCTCTGGGGTCCATCTGCTCCACTCGTCAACCCCCCTCTGGGGGCCATCTCCAACTCATCAACCCTTTTCTGGGGGCCCATCTCCTCCATCTCCAACTCGTCAACCCCCTCTGGGGGTCCATGTCCTCCACTCGTCAACCCCCTCTGGGGGCCATCTTCTCCACCTCCAACTCGTCAACCCCCTCTGGGGGCCATCTCCTCCATCTCCAACTCGTCAACCCCCTCTGGGGGCCATCTGCTCCACCTCCAACTCGTCAACCCCCTCTGGGGTTCCATCTTCTCCACTCGTCAACCCCCTCTGGGGGCCATCTGCTCCACCTCCAACTCGTCAACCCCCTCTGGGGGCCATCTCCTCCATCTCCAATTCGTCAACCCCCCTCTGGGGGCCATCTCCTCCATCTCCAACTCGTCAACCCCCTCTGGGGGCCCATCTCCTCCATCTCCAACTCGTCAACCCCCTCTGGGGGCCCATCTCCTCCATCTCCAACTCGTCAACCCCCTCTGGGGGTCCATGTCCTCCACTCGTCAACCCCCCTCTGGGGGCCCATCTGCTCCACCTCCAACTCGTCAACCCCCTCTGGGGTTCCATCTTCTCCACTCGTCAACCCCCTCTGGGGGCCATCTGCTCCACCTCCAACTCGTCAACCCCCTCTGGGGGCCATCTCCTCCATCTCCAATTCGTCAACCCCCCTCTGGGGGCCATCTCCAACTCGTCAACCCCCCTCTGGGGTCCATCTGCTCCACTCGTCAACCCCCCTCTGGGGGCCCATCTCCAACTCGTCAACCCCCCTCTGGGGTCCATCTGCTCCACTCGTCAACCCCCCTTTGGGGGTCCATCTGCTCCACTCGTCAACCCCCCTCTGGGGGCCACCTCCAACTCGTCAACCCCCCTCTGGGGGTCCATCTCCTCCACTCGTCAACCCCCCTCTGGGGGCCCATCTTCTCCACCTCCAACTCGTCAACCCCCCTCTGGGGTTCCATCTCCTCCACTCGTCAACCCCCTCTGGGGGCCCACCAACTCGTCAACCCCCCTCTGGGGGTCCATCTCCTCCACTCGTCAACCCCCTCTGGGGGCCATCTCCTCCATCTCCAACTCGTCAACCCCCTCTGGGGGTCCATCTCCTCCATCTCCAACTCGTCAACCCCCTCTGGGGGTCCATCTCCTCCATCTCCAACTCGTCAACCCCCTCTGGGGGCCATCTCCTCCATCTCCAACTCGTCAACCCCCTCTGGGGGCCATCTGCTCCACCTCCAACTCGTCAACCCCCCTCTGGGGGTCCATCTCCTCCATCTCCAACTCGTCAACCCCCTCTGGGGGCCCATCTCCATCTCCAACTCGTCAACCCTCTCTGGGGGTCCATCTCCTCCACTCGTCAACCCCCCTCTGGGGGCCCATCTCCTCCATCTCCATCTGGGGGTCCATCTCCTCCAACTCGTTAACCCCCCTCTGGGGGCCCATCTCCTCCATCTCCAACTCGTCAACCCCCATCTGGGGGCCATCTCCTCCATCTCCAACTCGTCAACCCTCCTCTGGGGGGCCATCTTCAACTCGTCAACCTCCTCTGGGGGTCCATCTCCTCCATCTCCAACTCGTCAATCCCCTTTGGGGGCCATCTCCTCCATCTCCAACTCGTCAACCCCCTCTGTGGGCCATCTCCTCCATCTCCAACTTGTCAACCCCCTCTGGGGGTCCATGTCCTCCACTCGTCAACCCCCCTCTGGGGGCCATCTCCTCCATCTCCAACTCGTCAACCCCCTCTGGGGGTCCATGTCCTCCACTCGTCAACCCCCCTCTGGGGTCCATCTCCTCCATCTCCAACTCGTCAACCCCCTCTGGGGGTCCATCTCCTCCATCTCCAACTCGTCAACCCCCTCTGGGGGCCATCTCCTCCATCTCCAACTCGTCAACCCCCATCTGGGGGCCATCTCCTCCATCTCCAACTCGTCAACCCTCCTCTGGGGGGCCATCTTCAACTCGTCAACCCCCTCTGGGGGTCCATCTCCTCCATCTCCAACTCGTCAATTCCCTCTTGGGGCCATCTCCTCCATCTCCAACTTGTCAACCCCCTCTGGGGGCCATCTCCTCCATCTCCAACTTGTCAACCCCCTCTGGGGGCCATCTCCAACTCATCAACCCCCTTCTGGGGGCCCATCTGCTCCACCTCCAACTCGTCAACCCCCCTCTGGGGGTCCATCTCCTCCACTCGTCAACCCCCCTCTGGGGGCCCATCTTCTCCATCTCCAACTCGTCAACCCCCCTCTGGGGTTCCATCTACTCCTCTCGTCAACCCCCTTAGGGGGCCCACCAACTCGTCAACCCCCTCTGGGGGTCCATCTCCTCCACTCGTCAACCCCCCTCTGGGGGTCCATCTCCTCCATCTCCAACTCGTCAACCCCCTCTGGGGGCCCATCTCCATCTCCAACTCGTCAACCCCCTCTGGGGGTCCATCTCCTCCAACTCGTCAACCCCCCTCTGGGGGCCATCTCCTCCATCTCCATCTGGGGGTCCATCTCCTCCAACTCGTCAACCCCCCTCTGGGGGCCCATCTCCTCCATCTCCAACTCGTCAACCCCCCTCTGGGGGCCCATCTCCTCCATCTCCAACTCGTCAACCCCCCTCTGGGGGCCATCTCCTCCATCTCCAACTCGTCAACCCACTCTGGGGGTCCATGTCCTCCACTCGTCAACCCCCTCTGGGGGCCATCTCCTCCATCTCCAACTCGTCAACCCCCTCTGGGGGTCCATGTCCTCCACTCGTCAACCCCCCTCTGGGGGCCATCTGCTCCACCTCCAACCCGTCAACCCCCTCTGGGGGCCATCTCCTCCACCTCCAACTCGTCAACCCCCTCTGGGGGCCATCTCCTCCAATTCGTCAACCCCCTCTGGGGGCCATCTCCTCCATCTCCAACTCGTCAACCCCCTCTGGGGGCAATCTGCTCCACCTCCAACTCGTCAACCCTCCTCTGGGGGTCCATCTCCTCCATCTCCAACTCGTCAACCCCCTCTGGGGGCCCATCTCCATCTCCAACTCGTCAACCCCCTCTGGGGGCCATCTGCTCCACCTCCAACTCGTCAACCCCCCTCTGGGGGTCCATCTCCTCCATCTCCAACTCGTCAACCCCCTCTGGGGGCCCATCTCCATCTTCAACTCGTCAACCCCCTCTGGGGGTCCATCTCCTCCACTCGTCAACCCCCCTCTGGGGGCCATCTCCTCCATCTCCAACTCATCAACCCCCTCTGGGGGCCATCTGCTCCACCTCCAACTCGTCAACCCCCTCTGGGGGCCATCTCCTCCATCTCCACTCGTCAACCCCCTCTGGGGGCCATCTCCTCCATTTCCAACTCGTCAACCCCCTCTGGGGGCCATCTGCTCCACCTCCAACTCGTCAACCCCCTCTGGGGGCCATCTCCTCCATCTCCACTCGTCAACCCTCCTCTGGGGTTCCATCTCCACTCGTCAACCCCCTCTGGGAGCCATCTGTTCCACCTCCAACTAGTCAACCCCCTCTGGGGGCCATCTCCTCCATCTCCAACTCGTCAACTCCCTCTGGGGGTCCATGTCCTCCACTCGTCAACCCCCCTCTGGGGGCCCATCTGCTCCACCTCCAACTCGTCAACCCCCTCTGGGGCCCATCTCCTCCATCTCCAACTCGTCAACCCCCCTCTGGGGGTCCATGTCCTCCACTCGTCAACCCCCCTCTGAGGGCCCATCTGCTCCACCTCCAACTCGTCAACCCCCTCTGGGGCCCAACTCCTCCATCTCCAACTCGTCAACCCCCCTCTGGGGGTCCATCTCCTCCACTCGTCAACCCCCCTCTGGGGGCCCATCTCTAACTCGTCAACCCTCCTCTGGGGGCCCATCTCCAACTCGTCAACCCCCCTCTGGGGGCCCATCTGCTCCTGCTCCAACTCGTCAACTCCCCTCTGGGGGCCCATCTCCTCCACCTCCAACTCGTCAACCCCCTCTGGGGGCCATCTCCTCCATCTCCAACTCGTCAACTTCCTCTGGGGGCCATCTGCTCCACCTCCAACTCGTCAACCCCCTCTGGGGGCCATCTCCTCCATCTCCAATTCGTCAACCCCCCTCTGGGGGCCATCTCCTCCATCTCCAACTCGTCAACCCCCTCTGGGGGCCCATCTCCTCCATCTCCAACTCGTCAACCCCCTCTGGGGGTCCATGTCCTCCACTCGTCAACCCCCCTCTGGGGGCCCATCTGCTCCACCTCCAACTCGTCAACCCCCTCTGGGGTTCCATCTTCTCCACTCGTCAACCCCCTCTGGGGGCCATCTGCTCCACCTCCAACTCGTCAACCCCCTCTGGGGGCCATCTCCTCCATCTCCAACTCGTCAACCTCCTCTGGGGGCCCATCTCCTCCATCTCCAACTCGTCAACCTCCTCTGGGGGCCCATCTCCTCCATCTCCAACTCGTCAACCCCCTCTGGGGGTCCATGTCCTCCACTCGTCAACCCCCCTCTGGGGGCCCATCTGCTCCATCTCCAACTCGTCAACCCCTCTCTGGGGGCCATCTGCTCCACTCGTCAACCCCCCTCTGGGGGCCCATCTCCAACTCGTCAACCCCCCTCTGGGGTCCATCTCCAACTCATCAACCCCCTTCTGGGGGCCCATCTGCTCCACCTCCAACTCGTCAACCCCCCTCTGGGGGTCCATCTCCTCCACTCGTCAACCCCCCTCTGGGGGCCCACCAACTCGTCAACCCCCCTCTGGGGGTCCATCTCCTCCACTCGTCAACACCCTCTGGGGGCCATCTCCTCCATCTCCAACTCGTCAACCCCCTCTGGGGGCCATCTGCTCCACCTCCAACTCGTCAACCCCCTCTGGGGGCCATCTCCTCCATCTCCAACTCGTCAACCCCCTCTGGGGGCCATCTCCTCCATCTCCAACTCGTCAACCCCCTCTGGGGGCCCACCAACTCGTCAACCCCCCTCTGGGGGTCCATCTCCTCCACTCGTCAACACCCTCTGGGGGCCATCTCCTCCATCTCCAACTCGTCAACCCCCTCTGGGGGCCATCTGCTCCACCTCCAACTCGTCAACCCCCTCTGGGGGCCATCTCCTCCATCTCCAACTCGTCAACCCCCTCTGGGGGCCATCTCCTCCATCTCCAACTCGTCAACCCCCTCTGGGGGCCATCTCCTCCATCTCCAACTCGTCAACCCCCTCTGGAGGCCATCTGCTCCACCTCCAACTCGTCAACCCCCTCTGGGGGCCATCTCCTCCATCTCCAACTCGTCAACCCCCTCTGGGGGCCATCTCCTCCATCTCCACTCGTCAACCCTTCTCTGGGGTTCCATCTCCACTCGTCAACCCCCTCTGGGAGCCATCTGTTCCACCTCCAACTAGTCAACCCCCTCTGGGGGCCATCTCCTCCATCTCCAACTCGTCAACTCCCTCTGGGGGTCCATGTCCTCCACTCGTCAACCCCCTCTGGGGCCCATCTCCTCCATCTCCAACTCGTCAACCCCCCTCTGGGGGTCCATGTCCTCCACTCGTCAACCCCCCTCTGGGGGCCCATCTGCTCCACCTCCAACTCGTCAACCCCCTCTGGGGGCCATCTGCTCCACCTCCAACTCGTCAACCCCCTCTGGGGGCCATCTCCTCCATCTCCAACTCGTCAACCCCCTCTGGGGGCCATCTCCTCCATCTCCACTCGTCAACCCTCCTCTGGGGTTCCATCTCCACTCGTCAACCCCCTCTGGGAGCCGTCTGTTCCACCTCCAACTAGTCAACCCCCTCTGGGGGCCATCTCCTCCATCTCCAACTCGTCAACTCCCTCTGGGGGTCCATGTCCTCCACTCGTCAACCCCCTCTGGGGCCCATCTCCTCCATCTCCAACTCGTCAACCCCCCTCTGGGGGTCCATGTCCTCCACTCGTCAACCCCCCTCTGGGGGCCCATCTGCTCCACCTCCAACTCGTCAACCCCCTCTGGGGCCCATATCCTCCATCTCCAACTCGTCAACCCCCCTCTGGGGGTCCATCTCCTCCACTCGTCAACCCCCCTCTGGGGGCCCATCTCTAACTCGTCAACCCTCCTCTGGGGGCCCATCTCCAACTCGTCAACCCCCCTCTGGGGGCCCATCTGCTCCTGCTCCAACTCGTCAACCCCCTCTGGGGGCCATCTCCTCCATCTCCAACTCGTCAACCCCGTCTGGGGGCCATCTCCTCCATCTCCACTCGTCAACCCTCCTCTGGGGTTCCATCTCCACTCGTCAACCCCCTCTGGGAGCCATCTGTTCCACCTCCAACTAGTCAACCCATTCTGGGGGCCATCTCCTCCATCTCCAACTCGTCAACCCCCTCTGGGAGCCATCTGTTCCACCTCCAACTCGTCAACCCCCTCTGGGGCCCATCTCCTCCATCTCCAACTCGTCAACCCCCCTCTGGGGGTCCATGTCCTCCACTCGTCAACCCCCCTCTGGGGGCCCATCTGCTCCACCTCCAACTCGTCAACCCCCTCTGGCGCCCATCTCCTCCATCTCCAACTCGTCAACCCCCCTCTGGGGGTCCATCTCCTCCACTCGTCAACCCCCCTCTGGGGGCCCATCTCTAACTCGTCAACCCTCCTCTGGGGGCCCATCTCCAACTCGTCAACCCCCCTCTGGGGGCCCATCTGCTCCTGCTCCAACTCGTCAACCCCCCTCTGGGGGCCCATCTCCTCCACCTCCAACTCGTCAACCCCCTCTGGGGGCCATCTCCTCCATCTCCAACTCGTCAACCCCCCTCTGGGGGTCCATCTCCTCCACTCGTCAACCCCCCTCTGGGGGCCCATCTCCAACTCGTCAACCCCCCTCTGGGGGCCCATCTGCTCCTGCTCCAACTCGTCAACCCCCCTCTGGGGGCCCATCTCCTCCACCTCCAACTCGTCAACCCCCTCTGGGGCCCATCTCCTCCATCTCCAACTCGTCAACCCCCCTCTGGGGGTCCATCTCCTCCACTCGTCAACCCCCCTCTGGGGGCCCATCTCTAACTCGTCAACCCTCCTCTGGGGGCCCATCTCCAACTCGTCAACCCCCCTCTGGGGGCCCATCTGCTCCTGCTCCAACTCGTCAACCCCCCTCTGGGGGCCCATCTCCTCCACCTCCAACTCGTCAACCCCCTCTGGGGGCCATCTCCTCCACCTCCAACTCGTCAACCCCCTCTGGGGGCCCATCTCCTCCACTCGTCAACCCCCTCTGGGGGCCCAACTCCAACTGTTTACATTAAGTTAATTTATTTATGGAAAAGTTCCAATAAAATGCCAGATCAGTACAGGAGGACGCACCGGGACTGATGAGGAACTAGACCAGACATTGTCAGAAACAGCGGCTGGATGCTGGTTGAGCCTCTGGTCTGTGTGAGCTAACAGGAAATAAAGCTGCTTCTCATTCAGCAAAAGATAAATACTGCTGCATCTACTGTGGAGGGCGTGGCATCGTCTCACTCTCTGAGGATTGTAAGTACATTTTAACCTTCATTATTATGATCGTGTCTGTAACAGTAATGTGTTTACATTCAAACAAAAGGTGTTAAAAGTTTAAAGCTGTGTGTCGAACTGATCTGTCTGTGTGTGTGTGTATGTGTGTGTGTGTGTGTGTGTGTGTATGTGTGTGTGTGT
Organism: Trichomycterus rosablanca; assembly: GCF_030014385.1. Classification (NCBI taxonomy): domain Eukaryota; kingdom Metazoa; phylum Chordata; class Actinopteri; order Siluriformes; family Trichomycteridae; genus Trichomycterus; species Trichomycterus rosablanca. The sequence continues at coordinate 220,526 of NC_086009.1, read as the reverse complement.
GTGTGTGTGTGTGTGTGTGAGAGAAGCATAAAGCTGTGTGTCGAGCTGAACTGTATGTGTGTAGCTTAAAGCTGTGTCTCAAACTGAAGTGTGTGTGTGTATGAAGCTTAAAGCTGTGTCCCTGACCTCTGTGTGTGTGTGTGTGTGTGTGTGTGTGTGTGTGTGTGTGTGTGTGTGTGTGTGAGAAGCATAAAGCTGTGTTGAACTAGTGTGTGTGTGTGTGTGTGAAGCTTAAAGCTGTGTCACTGACCTATGTGTGTGTGTTTGTGTGTGTGTGTGAAGCTTAAAGCTGTGTCAAACTAAACTGTGTGTTTGTGTGAAGCTTAAAGCTGTGTCATTGACCTCCCTGTGTGTGTGTGTGAAGCTTAAAGCTGTGTCATTGACCTGTGTGTGTATGAAGCTTAAAGCTGTGCCACTGACCTCCCTGTGTGTGTGTGTAGCTTAAAGCTGTGTGTCGAACTGAACTGTGTGTGTGAAGCTTAAAGCGGTGTCACTGACCTGTGTGTGTGTGTGTGTGAAGATTAAATCTGTTTGTCAAACTGAACGTGGTGTTAAAAGGTTATAAAAAGTGGAAGGTGTGAAACTGAAAAAAGATTTTGAAAAGGTTCTGAAACATTTATTTTTGATAAAGATCTGGGATTTGAACAGCATGTAAAGACTAAAGAGTGACGAGCTGAAACCTTTTGGATGTTGAATGATCACACTTGTTTTCATTGTTTAGCTGATGAGAAATATGATGTTCTGTGACTGAGCTTTAAGATTGCAGGGAATGAAGAGCAGATCTACACCAGGAAGCTGCTAGTGATTTCCTCCTAATGATCTTTCTCTAATCTAGGAACCTGGATGTTCATCATTCTGTGAGTACAAGTTCATGTTTATTATTAAGATTATTACACAATCATTTATGTACATCATTACTTTACATTTTCTGTGGCCTTAAGTCCTTGCAGGTTTTGCCTCCAAGTTCCTGTAAGCTTTTATTTGATTTAAAATGGTCAAATGTTGAATAAAGTTCTGTTTTTTTTATTTTTATTTTGTCATTTCTCCTGTTATACAAAAGTATTAAAGCAGCTGTGAAATGTGTGATGTTTATTTTAAAGTTCATGATCTTGTAATCACATGAAACTAAAAGGACTGAATAATAAAGCACTACTGATTATAGTTACTGTGTAAGTTCACATGAATGAAATGTTCTCTCACCCGTCACATATTTACACAGTGGATCGTTAAGCTCTACTGATTATCCAAATCTGCGTCTGGGGCCCTGAGGGCGTTTAATCTTCTGACTCTGGTAACTTGGATTTTGATTTTTCTGCCTCTGATCATTAACAGTATTTAAATCATATTACGGTATAACAGACAGTAAAGAGTATATCTAGATCTTAACGATCCACAACCTTTTGGATGAAGGTTCAAACTTTTATACTATATAAAAGTATTAAAGCAGCTGTGAAATGTGTAAATCAGTAATGAAACACGACCTTTTTTTTTAATTTTTTTTTTTACATTTCTAGTTTGTGTTGGAATATGACTGTGGTGACTCGCCTCATCCTTCAACCCGCTTAGTAAATGTATTGTTTAATGGTTATTCTGACCCACATGGCTACCTGTTAACATTGTAAATCATGGAGATGTGTCTGCGTCAGGGGGGTGGGGCGACTGGCCACCGTGCCATCCTGCTGGTGTAGGCACATAAGATTTAAAAGGAGGGTTGCCCGTCAGCTTGACCGGGGTCCACCTGCGTAACAGATGTGTTACCCAGGACTTTTTCCTGATCAGTTGGGCTCCTGCCAAAACCTGTCCGGGTTCCTCAGTTTTAACAGCATGGCGGGATGAAGGGCTGAGCGCTGAGGTTGTTCTTATTTTTTTTATCTTTTGCTGTTTTGCATAAATTATCGTCATTGTTGATGTATAGAATGATGTAAATGAGGTTTAAGATTGCAGGAAATGGTGACTAAATAACGTGCTGGTAACCTCTCTTAAGTCACCCAACAGTCCTTCTACATGGTGCAAAGTCATAAAGGACAGAAGATGGATCACACCAGGATCGGAACATTATCTCTAATCACACACACACACACACATTCATGCGTTTACACACTCGCACACACTGACATCGAGGACTTTTTTTGATCATGTTTTTGGGTTATAAAATAATGAACTTTGATTATTTTATTCCCTCTAAACTAACTGGATAATAAAGCGCTACTGATTATACTGTCAATGATCAAATACAATTGTCATGTTCTGTTTTATAAGCTCATTTGTTAAGGTATCTTGTTTTGATTGTATTTTTACTTGTCTTGCATTGCTGTGTATTGTATAACTGTACTTCTACTGTAACCCTCTCCAGGTGAAGAACACTGTCTAACACAAAAGCTGGAAAGGTGGGAATTTTCCTCCTTAAATTGGCCAATAGGGGTTTATTCGCCCACCTCTGGATAGGTGATCAGAATTGAGTTTGTTAGAATAAAATCACACCGCTTGATCCTTATGTGGTTGTTTGTTGTGTCTGATTTATTGTTGTCTCTTGTATGTCAAAGTGAATCATTTTTATATTTTAGGTTTGATTTATTTTTTTTTTTTTTTCTTGTGAACAAGAAATAATCCAATAAAATTAGTAACATGTATAACCTGTGGTCTGCTATATTTGGCCTACTATGCTCTTCTCTAAATCAGTCTAACCAAAAGCCTGTAACCTACATTTAGCATTTTATGGAATTGTGACATTGTGCACTTTTTATAGTAATTGAGTAGAAAAGAGTAAACAAAAACATACTTTTTTGTAATATCTACTTGGATCTGAATAATGTGAACAATCACACCTACGCCTACATTTACTTTAGCAGTAGGGGTGTGATGCTGATGGACCGGGTTTGGTGATCACTCCCCTATAGGGCTGTGAGATACTCCAACAGAGTTGGAAACAACAGAGCTGAAGGTGGAGGATGGGTGTATGCTGTGTGGGGTGTTATTTTCTGCTATACTGTGGGGGGGGGGGGGGGGGGGGGTATGCTGTGCAGACCCACAGTTCCAATTTCCACTTTCACAAGCTACACTTTTCCCAGAGGAGTTGTCCCAAATTACATACTGAATACTAACTAGTGTTCTGATATTCAATGAACTAACTTAAACAGAAAAAAAACTTTAAATTGTAGATAAAATACTAATAAATAATTATTCATTTGCAAGCTTGCTTTTACTGGTATTATGAACTGAGAACGGTAGGAAGTAGATATTTAATGTTTTACCTTATTGTGTTATCAGACCACCTCACACTTTTGTCAGACCATCTCAGATGAGTTTGAGTCCAGAGAAGTCAGCGGCGAACTTTGAGAGGAACCAGACTCAGCAGGGACCCTCGTCCTCGGGTGGCCTGGAGAATAATTTAAATATAAATGTGAAAGTTATATTTAAATATAACGGGTCTATAACATCATCATAGGAACATTATCTATTTTTTTTTATAATAATAAATCAGAACCATATTTTAGGCAAAACAACATGCATATAGAACATCATGTAAATTTTTTTTCTCAATAGTGCAAACAACCCATTCTGTATTTTACAGGACGGTTGGCAACCCTAACTTCAAGACAAACTGCCATACTGTGAGGCCCAAAATCCTGGTCCTCACTTCTTTTTGCTGTATATGAGCTCTGAAGCTCATATGACGTCAGCAGACAAGTCAAGTCAATTTTTTTTATTTAGCACTTTTTACAATAGACTCAAAACAACTTTACAGAATATCAGGGGGGTCTTCAGTCTGTTTAAGGCTGCCAACCGTCACGTAAAATACGGAATCGTTCTTTGTTCTGTATTTTTATTAATGGGAGAGAAATGCTGCAGATGAGACTGAGACAGGCCGATATGTATGAAACAGAAGGAATCTGCTGCTCTCACTCAGCCTGGCTGGCTGTCATGTTCCAGCACCCAGAGAATGTTCAGGAGTCACGACCAGTGAGAAGCTCTGTCAGCGTTAAACTACTTTGTTTGCTCAGGTAAACACCCGCCAACCCACCAGCACAGGGTGTTCCTTATTTCCAGTTCTGAAAGTTGGCAACCCTACATTCAGCAGTTTTATTTAAATTAATTTAGTTTTATTGATTTATTAGTGACATTACAATTTAAAAAGCATAAATCCGAAGTGAATGTTAGGTAAATGTATAGTTTAATACCTTTTTAGGAAGGACAGGATTGTTGAGCTGAGCAGATCAGTATCAGTATCCAACAACCACATCAAGTGATGATAGTTTTATTGTATATATTTATGATGTGACAAAATACAATGAAAGCAATTAAGGGCCTTTCTCTGGGGCCCAGACACTAAACCATGGGGATAATGAGGCTTGAACCAGCAAACCTGAGATCTATAGTCTGATACCTTAACAGCCGATCTGCTACCACTGCCCATATTATTATTATTTATATTTTCATTTTTGTTATTTAGCAGACGCTTTTATCCAAAGCGACTTACAGTGCTGTGACAGTATATTGTCTAAGCAATTGAGGGTTAAGGGCCTTGCTCAAGGGCCCAACAGTGGCAACCTGGCAGTAGTGAAGCTTGAACCAGCGACCTTCCGATTACTAGTCCAGCCTTAACTGCTAGGCTACACCTGCCTCTGATAATATATTTTATTGTACATATTTATAATGTGACAAAATACAATGAAAACAATTAAGGGCCTTGTTCTGGGGCCCAGCCTCTGAAACTTAAGGCTTGAACCAGCAACCCTGAGATCAATAGTCTGATACTGGGACAGGTGTAGGCTAGTGGTTAAGGTACTGGACTAGTAAACAGAAGGTTGCCGGTTCAAGCCCCGCCACCACCAAGTTGCCACTGTTGGGTCCCTGAGCAAGGCCCTCAATTGTTCATCGTGTTCTGCTTATTGTGTAAGTGGCTTTGGATCAAAGCGTCTGCTAAATGCTGAAAATGTAAATGTACTGGACTAGTAATCCAAAGGTTGCCGAAGTCCTTAACAACTGCCCTCATTATTCTTAGAAGTAGTGGTCATTTGTATTAGTTTGTTTATTATTTTGTATTATTATTATTGTTTTATTGTTGTTAAATAATATTAATATTTTTATTACATTACATTTTGTTAACGCAAACATAAACATATTGGTATTTTAGTAGTCAGTGTTGACATCTACCGTCATGTAAGTATTAGGCTCCCTATTTAGTGCACTAGATAGGGAATATGGGCGGATTGGGGTTAGCCCGCACCGGAAGTTGAGGTTACAGTGGGCGTGGTTAGGAGCTCTGCAGTGCGCTGTTTATGTTCATGTGAGATTAACGGTACACTTATTTCGGTTTGGACCAATAAACCGCAACACACTTCAACAGCATGTCCGCGGCTACACAAGCAGAGAGAGCTGTGCTGGTAATGCTGGGATTTATTCCTGATTCTCTGCTGTAAACTGGTCTGTTCGGTGTTATTGATTCAGTTCTGATCAGACTAATCATTTATCTGCGATCACGTCATCACCGCTGATTACGTCATCATCAGTAATCACAGTTTAGTGTTGGTTAAAATGACGATTCACTGCAGTCACGCTCGCTTGTCCACATAGTTCTGATCTTGCTGTGATGATAATCGTCAGATCAGAGTCGCAGTGTTTGATGGGTTGAACCTGGAGGCGGCGCTGCTCTGTGTGACGCTTCCCATGAGATTCTGGAACACGACTGCATGGATTTGTTACAGCCACAAGATTTGTAATATCGAGGTCGAAGCTGAGGTAGCTCACAGTCTGTGATGTTGATCACAAGGATGTTGCTTGAGGTCTGGACTCACACTAAACTCACCAAACCATTTCTTTATGGACCTCACTGTGTACATGAGGGCCTTTCAAAACAGGACAGGGTATTCCCTAAACTGTTGTCATTAAAAATATGATTTTCCTTTATTGGAACCTAGAGCATTGAGCTACCAGAACCCGAAAACCTACATCTACTCTCTCAGCCATGGCCAGTCGTGTCTGTCAGACGTCCGGCAGGGTTGATAGCCGTGGCTCAGATTGGAGCTGAAGTATTAATCATGTGTGATTGATTTCAGTTGTGATGAATATTTTAATGTTTTGATTTCAGTTGTGATGAGTATGTCGATGTTTGATGTTGTGCAGGAGGAAGAGTTTAACTGGCTGCTGAAGGAGGAGGTTCATGCCGTCCTCAAACAGCTGCAGGACATTTTAAAGGTAACATTTTAGTTTTGTCTCTGTCCCAACTTTATTTGAGTGAGCTCCAGACATCAAACTTTACATTTGTCCCAGAAGAATACTTTGTTTAGCTTTATTCGGTGTAGGTGTTGCACCCCTTACTAAACAGTTTGCACTCCCCACCTGTAGGAGGCGTTGAGGCGGTTTTCTGTTCCTGCCCCGGGCATGGAGAGTCAGCTCAAACAGGAGAACTTCATCCTCGGCAGCTCCACGTAAGCTCCGCTTCTTCACTTTGTTTAAGTTTTTCTCTCAGTCTGGTTATGGTGAGTTCAGCTTTCTACTCTCCGCGCGAGTTCTCTTCATTCATCCTGGCTGGTGTTTACATTCCACCTCAAGCCAACGTGCATGACGCACTGCAAACTCTAGCGGATCAGATAACGGGATTAGAACAAAAATATCCGGACTCAACACACTGGACCACTGCTACACCATCATTAAGGATGCATACCGCCCTGTTCCCCGTGCACCTCTGGGAAACTCTGATCACTGTCTAATTTACTTAATTCCAAATTACAGGCAAAAACTTAAAACGTCTAAGCCTGTAGTTAAAACAGTAAAGAAATGGACCAGAGAGGCTAAACTAGAACTACAGGACTGTTTTGAACACACTGTGTCTGTTTCTGAAACTGCAGCTGCAAACCTGGATGAACTGACGGACACTGTAACATCTTACATCAGTTTCTGTGAAGAGGTGTGTGTGCAAACTAAAACCTTCTGCACATACAGCAACAACAAACCATGGTTTACACCCAAACTCAAACAACTGCGTCGGGTCATGGCGGACGCCTACAGGAGTGGAGATAGGGCCCTGTACAACAAGGCCAGAAACACACTAACCAGGGAGATCAGTGTGGCTAAAAGAAACTACACTGAAAAGCTGAAAAAACGTTTTTCAGCCAACGACCCTGCTACAGTGTGGAGAGGCCTTGGAGAAATCACCAGTTACAGGAAACCTCCCCCACCCATAGATGCAAATAAAGACCTTGCAGACGACCTCAACGACTACTTTTGTAGGTTTGAAAGTGACCACTTCACACCCATCAATCTACCCACCTCATCTGCATCTGTTATTTCATCTCTGACACCACCACCACCTTCCCCCCCAGTCACCCAGGCTACACTTGAGATAGGTGTGAAAGATGTCAGCCAGCTCTTCCGGAGACAAAAGACCAGGAAATCGTCAGGCCCGGACAACATCTCTCCCTCCTGTCTCAAAGCCTGCGCTGACCAACTGGCTCCAATTTTTACACGTATCTTCAACAGATCCCTGGAACTGTCTGTTGTTCCCTCCTGTTTCAAACGCTCCACCATCATCCCGATCCCCAAGAAACCCTCCATAACTGGACTGAATGACTACAGACCGGTAGCATTGACATCAGTCGTCATGAAGTCATTTGAACGATTGGTGCTAGCCCATCTGAAGGAAACCACTGGACACCTACTGGACCCACTGCAGTTTGCATATAGGGCTAACAGGTCAGTGGATGATGCAATCAACATGGGCCTTCACTACGTCCTGAAACACCTCGACTGCCCTGGGACTTATGTAAGGATCCTGTTCGTGGACTTCAGCTCGGCTTTCGACACTGTCAACCCTGGAATTCTCTCCTACAAACTCTCTCAGCTCACTGTGCCCCCTGCCATGTGTCAATGGATTACCAGCTTCCTGACAGGCAGAACACAGCAGGTGAAGCTAGGAGAAGTCACTTCTCACACTCGGACAGTCAGTACTGGTACTCCTCAGGGAAGTGTTATCTCACCACTGCTCTTTTCACTCTACACCAATGACTGCATCTCCAGTGACCCATCTGTGAAACTCATGAAGTTTGCAGATGATACTACAATCATTGGTCTGATTCGCGACGGAGATGAATCTGCTTACCGGCGAGAGGTCGACCAGCTGGTGCACTGGTGCAGTCAGAACAACCTGGAGCCTAACACGCTCAAGACTGTAGAGATGACAGTGGACTTCAGAAAACACTCACCAGCACGGCTCCCACTCACAATTTTAGGCAGTCCTGTTTCAACTGTGGAGTCCTTCAAGTTTTTGGGCACTATCATTTCCCAGGACCTGAAGTGGGAGTATAACATCAACTCCACTCTTAAGAAAACCCAACAGAGAATGTTCTTTCTGCGGAAAATGCGAAAGCTGGGACTGCCACAGGAGCTGCTAAGACAATTCTACACTGCGGCCATCGAATCAGTTCTGTGCACTTCCATCACAGTCTGGTTTGGTGCAGCCACAACACAACAAAGGAACAGACTGCAGCGACAGGTGAAGTCAGCTGAAAAAATCATTGGTGCTCCTCTGCCCTCTATCCAGGACTTGTATACTTCAAGAACCAAGAAACGGGCAGAGAAAATGATCACTGACTCCTCACACCCTGGACATTATCCAACCCCTCCCCTCCGGCAGGCGCTATAGATCCATCCACATTAAAACCACCAGATTTAAAAGCAGTTTCTTCCCACAGGCGATCTCCCTACTAAATAAATAAATGACTGATAATACATAACACGTAAGCGTAAAAATATTCATCTGCTGCCAAATTGACTACACTGTAGTACTCATCCTACATGTTGTGCACTTTACTGTTTTGTAAATATTTCAGATGCTGCTAAATTACATATCTGTATATTGTGTGTATATAATCTTATAGTTTGGATAATTTTGTGATTTTGTGTTTAATGTTTAATGTATACGTTGCTTGTACACAGTATCGTACCATTACTAGAGAGATACCATCAGCCGGAAACAAATTCCTTGTGTGTATCCACATACCTGGCCAATAAATCTGATTCTGATTCTGATTTATTGAGCTCTGCTGCATGAATACTGTCAGGAACCACTAATCGTCCACTTTAGATCTCTGTTAGTTGCCACATGCTGTGATGTTTATGATGGACTCACCTCTGTCTGTGTTTGATGTTTAGGATGGACCAGGTGAAGGGCGTGCTGACTCTACAGGGGGAATCACTCACTCAGGCTGTAGGTGCTTCAGTGTTTGGCATCCTCACACACACACACACCGACACACGCACACACACTCACACACACGCACACACTCACACACACGCACGCACACACACTCACACACGCACGCACACACACGCCAATCCTGTACCTTATCCTCTGAGCTACAACTGCTCTGTGATGTCAGCATGTCTCTGGTTTCAGGACATTAACATTAAAGTGGCTAAAAGTGCTCAGCTGATGCATTTCACATTCCGAGAGGACAAACAGTGGAAGTTACAGCAGGTGAGATGATCTAATCCCACCTCACCTTCAGCTGTGGGTTCAGACTGACCCTCTCTCTCTCTCTCTCTCTTTTCTCTCTCTCTCTTCTCTCTCTCTCACTCTCCCTCTCTCTCTGATGGTACGTCTACGTTCTTTGTTCTCCAGATTCAGGATGCGAGGAACCACGTGAACCAGGCTCTCCATCTGCTCAGCAGTCGTGATGACACCTACCAGTTCAGAACCGGAGCCGAAGTCAACAAGGTTCGACCCTGCAGCACACACACACACACACACATACACACACACACACACACACACACACACACACTTACACACACACACACACACACACACTCACACACACACACACACACTTACACACACACACACACACACACACACACTTACACACACACACACACACACACACACACACACACACACTTACACACACACACACACACACACACTTACACACACACACACACACACACACTCACACACACACTCACACACACTTACACACACACACACACACACACACACACTTACACACACACACACTTACACACACACACACACACACACTCACACACACTTACACACACACACACACACACACACACACACACACTTACACTTACACACACACACACACTTACACACACACACTTACACACACACACACACACACACACTTACACACACACACACTTACACACACACTTACACACTATATACACTATACACACACACACTCACACACACTCTCACACACACACACACACACTCACACACACACACACACACATTCACACACACACACACATACACACTCACATTCACACACATACACACACACACACTCACATTCACACACACACAGATACACACACACACTCACACACACTTACACACACACACACACACACTCACATTCACACACACACACACACAAAAAATCCAAACGCCCGTCCCATCTACACTATACGACCAAAAGTATCCGGACACTCAGTCCAGAAACTGAAGCTGAAGGAATGATGTGTATTATACGTGTGTGTGTGTGTGTGTG
>NC_086009.1:202500-205000 GCF_030014385.1 Trichomycterus rosablanca | reverse complement strand
AATCCTTACAGTCGGGTCATTTTTGTCCTCCAGGACCTTCACACCTACAGTTCAGTTCCCACAGTTCCTCCCTCAGTTCCTCCCACGGTTCCTTTCTCGGGTTCCTCCCTCCATCCCTCCATCCCTCCTTTAGTTCCCCCCTTAGTTCCTTTAACAGTTCCTGGTGTTTGATTAAATAAATAATTAAAACATGATCATATTTACACCCCGCTGAGCTACTTTTAATTAAAATTCACATAAATATAATAAAACTCAGGAGAAGATGAAACACGGCTTAAAATTAAGAGGACGAGGACGGGCATTCACACCGGGGTTCGTCTCTAAAGCTCAGCGTAGATCAGACGGGAAAGTATCGGATCGATTTGATGATCTGATTAAAGCATGCTGCGGGTGAAACAAATCCTGCTGATCCCGGGCGTCACGGTTCCAGCGCCATGTTGTCGACGCCCACTTTGTGGTGTTTGGGCTGGAAGTAAAAAAAACCCCACAAAAACAAAGAACGAAGACGAATCAGAGACTGAACTTCATGTCCATTGATGTTTTTTTAATGTGGATGAAATGTGGACGTACCCCGTCATCACAGTGGCAGCAGCAGCAACAGCATCGGATCAGAACCAGAATCACCAGGAGCAGAACCATACCTGAGGGAACCAGAACACGGCATGAGGAACGCGGCTGAAAACGGGTCGTATCCAGTTCCCTGCCGATGCTGCTCTCTGTGTGACTCCGTCTCTGAGACGATTGAAACAACCAAACGCTTTTTTCGCCTGTCAGAGACACACGGAGAGCAGCACCGGTACGGCTGAGCAGCAATTAGGAATTATTCAGACCGCCCCAACGTACCGATGAAGATGAAGAAGAGGGCGAAGGAGGCGACGTCCCAGTCGGACTGGAAGAGCTGCTTGGACTGCATCCGACTGAAAACGTCCACCAGCTGGTTCTGGAACTCCTGCTGCAGGTTCTTCTGATCCATCGTCACTGAGATCAGACTGAAATCAAAACGAGACCGAATGAGATCAGGACCATCGAGAGATTATTTATGTGACCCTGTGAGCTGGAACCTGTCTGATCATCTCCTCCCACCTCTGTCGAACTTCCACTTACTGGATGTTCTGTATGATTCTGTATAAACTCCAGTCCAACAACCATGAACCACCCAGAGTCCCTCAGATCTGATGTTTGATGTGAAGCTGAACTGAACCTCCTGATCTGGGTCTGTAGGGTTTTATACACCATCACTACATGAGGTGTGTGCAGTACATACAGGTGTCCCTAATAAAGTGGCCGCTGAGTTTACATGCTGGACTTGTAAACAGTTTCGGTTTGTATAGAAGATTTAAATCATCCTGAAGAATTTAATGCTAAAATAATTCTACAGTTCAGATTATTATAACTCTGATTCTTATAAATCTAATAGAATTAAATATAAAATCTTGTGTTTGATGTTTATGCGACATGAAACGTTCATATTTAAACACTACAATATTTAAAGGTTAGTATTATTTACACACTGATTATAGAATTATATATAAGTTATAATTCTATGTAGATATTAATTTTAGTTCAGTTGTGATTCTTCAGGGCTGCATTAATACACGTTTATTAATGACAGAATTCAGTCCGTCTACAAATCAGAACAGAATAATTTCATCCTCTCCAACATTTCATTTATTTACTTATTTATTTATTGTGTAAAAATATAAAAGGTAAACGGTGGAGACTCACCTGCGTATTTTATTTATCGCTCTGATTTCCGGGTAGCACCTGTTGCACAAACACACCTGTCCGCGCATGCGCACCAGCTTCAACCGCGTCATGGAAAAGCAACTTCAGTTTATTAAAATCTAATTTTGTTCATTTATTATAAATACAAATATAATAAAGACATTTATTAATGATAGATATTATAAATGTGTTTAAACTGCATGTTTATTAAACATTCATCAGAATCTGTATTGAGGATGAGTGATGTGATGCTCTAACACTATACATGAAGCGCCTGCAGTAACGCTCTGTGTCCGCCAGGCGGCGCTGCGCTTCTTCTTCACGTCAAAGTTAAACATCTGACTGTTGACGTGGAGTTTGTTTTGAAAGCTTTTCGTTTTCCCACCCGTTTTTCGATGAAGCCCGCCCCATCCTCTCACGTTTGTATTTTATTATAAATGTATTTTAAATAATAATAATAATAATGTACAGTACTGCATGGACGCGAATCTCCACAAACACGTTCCAAAATGTGCTCATGGTTTTGGACTGGTATATCATTTCATACAGTATAAATTCACAGAATAAATGCCATGAATTCATCCAACTAAATCCAAATGAATGTTCTCTTTTCTCTTCAACCTACATTTACTTTTGAATCTATACACATTATTGTGTTTGTTTTATATCTGATGTAAACGATCTAAAGCACATCTTTATTTTACTATTTCATATTCCTCTGTACTCTTGTCTTAATCGTGTGTGCGTTATTTTTATGTATGTGCAAAATAACATT
>NC_086009.1:160000-197500 GCF_030014385.1 Trichomycterus rosablanca | reverse complement strand
GTTCTTTACTCTGCAGACTCATTGTATCACTGGATGTGAAGCTTGCTTGACTGTACACAGTTCTCTCTGTGTGTAGGTGATGACTCAGGAGGGCATGGATCAAATCTCCAGCAGCTGTAAGCAGCTCTTATCCTCCACACTGAGGGATCTGGAGGGCGAGACGGCGAGCCGCGGCTCCAGGTTCGAGGGCGACGTTTCGGCGTTCCTGTGGAGCGAGTCTCAGTCCGACCTGCCAGCCGACGCCGCCTGGGTGGGCGTGTCCCAGCGTGGGCCACGCCCGGAGAGCGGCCTGTCCATGAAGACCCACGCCCTCACGCCACGTGTCCAGGCCTTCTGCGCCGCCCTCGACTCCAGACTCAAAGCCCAGCTGGAGGACCTGGGTCACTTCCTGCCCCCGGACGCGCCCGCCCCCAGCTCGAGCCACCACACAGACGGGGCGGCGGTGGAGGCGGCGCTGAGCGAGCGCTGCCACGCCTGCATTACGGACATCCTGGCCGGCTTCCGCGCCGAGCTGGCGTCCTCGGGTCACACAGGCTCGGTGCTGTTTCTCGCCAGGCTGTGCCAGTCTGCGCCCGAGCTCTGCCCCAGTCTGAAGCGCTGCATTCTGGGACGCCAGGGCGAGGCCAGGAATGCGGGGAGCCCACGCACGCAGAGCAGGAAGCCACAGAAAGGGGGCGCGGGTAAAGGGGTGGAGCTCAGCCCCGCCCAGGTGGCGTGGGGCCGACTGAAGGAGGAGCTGCTCGCCTGCAGCACGGAGGCGTACAGGATCTGGAGCGCCGGCGTCACCCAGGTAACCAAAATAATCACACCTGAGGTCTATCGGTGTGGTAGAGACAGAACTAATCAGTGTGTGTGTGTGTGTTAGGCACTGGTGAGCAGTTTCGGGAGTTCCCTGCGTGCCGACACGCCCGGTTCGGTGCTTGTCACCGCCACACAGTGGGACGAGCTGGAAATCCAGGAGGAGGCGGAGTCAGGAAATACGGTCACGTCTAAAATACGTTTACCTGTGCAGGTGAGCGCGGCTCTGTCGGAGGGTCTCTGTGCAGCGGCGTCGATCAGCCAGCAGAGGGCGTAAGTGCAGCAGTGATGAGGAATCCCCTCCGGCAGAGTTATTACCTCCTCAGAACTGCTGCCGTTACGCCCTCTGCTGGCTGATCGACGCCGCTGCACAGAGACTAAGTATAGCAGAGATCGATGTGACTCTCATCTGGGAACTGGATATGACGTTCTATAACGCTGTGTATATTTCCCTCCGTAGCCGTCGTGGTACGTTCAGTCCCTGCTCTTCCGCCTGTGTTTGGAGGTGAACAAGGTCGGAGGTCACGCCGTACCCAGGGTCACCCTAACCGAGCTGCTCCGATCGGTCCTGGATCAGGTGGTGGTGGAGTATGACGGGCTCACTGAGCATGCTCAGAAAAGGGTGAGAGTCTGCGCGCGTCCTACATCCCCATAGACCACTGAAGTCGTGCGTCATTCTGTAGTCCTCGTTATGCCCATATTTGGAGACCCGGGTCTAAGTCAGATTTCCTACAGGAAAAATGAACGGGGTTTTCAAAAAATCGGCTCTAACGCATCCTGTAAATAAACATGTTCAGAACCCTGTACGTTTTGTCCTGTGTACATTTTTCTCCTGTACATCACTGGATCCTCTGAATTACGAGGTTTTTAAAGGATCGTAATACTAATAATGCTACACGAAAGCTAACGCTACTGCACATTAATTAGACGTCACTGAACTACACCAATCAAATCGACGGAACGAGCAGCTCGCTTTTGTTGAGTACAACCAAAGGCGTAACACCCGACCGTCCTCGCTTTCTACTTTAATGTAGCTACCTACTAAAAATATAAAGTACAACTTGTGAATATCACGGCACTGTTACCCTGGTGAATCGTGCTGCTTTGTGTGCTTATTTAAGAGGCTTATAAAAGAAAAAAAGAAAAAATTGAAGAGGCTTCCGGTCTAGTGACGTCAATTCAGTGCGCAATAGCATTAGCTTACATTTAGCAATATTCATATTTTGACTCTTTAACGACTTCATAATTCAGAGGATCCAGTGATAATAAACAGAAGAATCTCCATAAAACAAAACCTAACAGCTTTGGAACATTTTTTATGACTACAGGATGCGAGAGAGGCAATTTGCGAAAATGTCTTAGACCCGGGTTACCAAATATGGGCATAACAACATGGCGTGGACTACAATATGACACGACTTCAGTGGTCTCTTATATTATTTCACATGTTTATTCACCTCATTGCTTTCTGTGTGTGTGTAGGAGACGGCGCCCCCTGTCACTCAGAACCGAGCACTGCAGCTGCTGTTCGATGTTCGGTACCTGAGTGCCGCTCTGAGCGCCAGGTCAGAGGAGAAGAGCTCACGCCCGCACCTGCAACCCAGGTACCATCACACACACACACACACACACACACACACACACACACTCCCCACCCTTAATAATACACACCTGAACCCCAGGAATCCTCACCCCGCCCCCCTGTGTTTTAGGATCCAGCGGATCTGTGATGATCTGGAGAGCTATGTAGATCCCTTTGATCTGGACGTTTTCACACCTCACCTGAACGCCAACCTGAACCGGCTCACTCAGAGAACCTCGGTGAGTCAACACACCCTCCGCATTCTATTGGTTTACAGGAATTAAGGTTTAGGTAACAGGAATGAATGTCGATGAATGCATTTTAAAGTTAATCTTCATAAACATTTCTACTTGATGTTTTGGAAACATAGATGACCCAGATTCAGCAGAATGGCCCACACAGTCAGATCTAAGCCGTGTCTGTCTGAGCACCCGGTCAGGCCGGTAGCACTGCAGACACTGGTGGGTTTAGTCTGCTGTGCCACCCCAGCGCACTGTGTTGTTTCTGTTCAGGTTCTGACAGGGTGTGATTAGTTTTTCACAGCTCAGCAGGATTCTGATGAACCAGACGGGCTGGTGTGTGTGTGTGTGTGTGTGTGTGTGTGTGTGTGTGTGTGTGTCTGTGTGTGTGTGTGTGTGTGTGTGTGTGTGTGTGTGTGTCTGTGTGTGTGTGTCTGTGTGTGTGTGTGTGTGTGTGTGTGTGTGTGTGTGTGTGTGTCTGTGTGTGTGTGTGTGTGTGTGATCTGGGTTCCAGGTGCTGCTGGGGCTCCTGACGGGCGTGGAGAAGAACTTCAGCTCCAGGAGCAGCAGTGTGAGCTCACAGGAACCCTACAACATCCTACCACTGTCCAGCAGTCAGATCAGGTACGCTTCCTCCACACACACACACGTCCAGACACGTTCCAGAACCTCTCCAGAACCTCAGAACCTGTTCCAGAGGTGCTTGTTATTGATGATGGGGTTCGAACCCTCTGTCCCTACATCAGAGCTCCAGCAGCACCACTGATCACATGAACAGCACTGATGAACGTTCTGTGTTGATGTGCTGCAGGTTCGGGCTGCTGCCGCTCAGCATGACCAGTTCCCGAAAAACCAAATCATCTTCATCTTCATCATCATCTGGAGTTCTGGTGAGTTCTGATCGTCTGTTACAGGAACCTACACCCACTGATGCAGGACAGGAGTCCTTGTTTTCACTTTTAATGAGCAGCTTGTTGGTTTACGTTTTCAGTCTGGTGGTCCGGTGTGCTTGAGCGAGGAGCCGCCGGCGTCCCGGTGATGTTCTGATCATGTGTGCTTTCTGTTTGCAGTGTTGTGTGTGTGTGTGTGTGTGTGTGTGTGTGTGTGAGAAGCTGATTTGCATGACTGCAGGCAGGCGGGTCTAGCACCTGCACTCTCTTACTCTGAAGCTGCTGTGATGCTTTTATTTACATTTATAGCATTTAGCTGATGCTTTTATTTAAAGCTACGTGCAGTAGGTATGTTAGTGATGGTGCCTGAACCAGCAACCCTCTAATTACTGGTCCAGTACTTTAACCACTGAGCTGCTGCTGCTCTAGAACACGTGCAGAAGGTGGCTTGGCATTGGTACCGTAGGTGTGATTGTGTGACTGTTTGAGTGATTAAATATGAATTTATTTTTTATTCTTTTCTCTTGTTGGTTTTCAGGCGGCTCCTTCATCCAATCCAGTCGCAGAGAACACCTTCCAACCAGGAAACCGCTTCAGACAGTTAGCCAATCAGGAGGAAGAACCGGCTGGCCCCTCCCTCTTTAAACTAGGCTGGCTCTCCGGAATGGCCAAATAATTAATTTTATTTTAACTGTATAAAAATCTGTATTAAATAATTTATGATGCTGTGAGAAATGCTACTCTCTGATTGGCTAGCATTTCTCATAACACTACAGCGCTCTGGTCCATCCCTAAACTGATTACATGTTCCTAAATAAATGTTATCTTTCATTTTCTCACATCTTGTCTTATTTTGTGTGTAATGGTTCAGATTTTATTAACATTCAGAAACAAACCAACCAATCAAAGCTTCAGCCCCCCCCCCCATCACTTAAATTCTGTTATTCATAAATAAACGTCATTAATAAACATTTTTATTGTAAAGTTTTTGACAGAATCAGAAAATCTCACAGAGCGAAACTAAACCAACTCAAATACAGCTCATGTCATTTAGAATCTGTGGGGGTGAATCAGTGAGTCTGTAGGAGTGAGTCAGTAAATGAATCAGTGAGTCTGTAGGAGGGAGTCAGTAAGTCTGTGAATGAATCAGTTGTATTGGTGAGTGAGTCTGTATGAGTGAGTCAGTAAATGAATCAGTGAGTTGTATTAGTGAATGATTCACTGAGACTTTATGAGAGAGTCGGTATAAATAATTCAGTGACTGAATCAGTTTTTTAAGTGATTCAGTGAAAGAATTAGTGAGTTGTATCGGGGAGTCGGTTTGAGTGAATCACTGAGTCGGTATGAGTGAATTGGTGAATAAATCAGTGAGTTGTATTGGTGAATCAGTATGAATGAATCAGTGAGTCTATATGAGTGAGTCAGTGAGTGAGTGGGTAAATGTGTGATACAGAGTTCATTATTCTAATACACCTGGTAATTGTGGGAGGCACTGCTCCCACCACGGTCCTGATCATGCTGGAGTGTTAACTGAAGAAGTGAATGAATGAACCACGCTAGCTCATACTGAAACATTCAGATGATGAAATAAAGCTGAAGTTAATTAATATCAGAACCATAATGAGCAGGTTAGTGATTTTGATGGGAACTGGGGGTGTAAGAGGTGGCACCATGTGGGCATCAGGAGGGCATTTATAGTCTGAGCTCTGATTGGTGGACAGGTTAATCCCCTCAGTGCAGCCGGAGGGGATCGTACAGAGTGCAGCTCTCACTCACAGCTTCTCCTGTGCGGGTTCAGTCCTGATCTGTGGAGGTTTGACTTCGCTGCTGCAGGAATGACGATCAGATTATCGGGGGATCACGGGCAGCACTTTCCACCCCGAATCTTCTGCCTCAGCAAGGTACCACCACCACCACACTTCACAGCTTCATCAGTCTCCTCTTACATCATTCTCATCACTATAGTATTAATAATCAGACATAAATACAAAGCTTTTTATTTATTTATTGTTTGTTTGTTTGTTTGTACACAGTAGTTTTAGTCCTGATCATTAAATAATCTTTATTAAAAATCATGAGATTCCACAATCCAACCCGAAACACTTCCTATATAAAGACTTTAACATAAATAAAACAAGAACAATTATTTTTATTAATCTTTCTTCTTTAACAATAATTATCAAACACAACAGAAACTAATAAACATGTAAAAAATCATTTTCTTCAAACAATATTTTATTTTCTAGAATAAATTCTCCTAGAAAACAGTTAATTATTAATTATTAATATAATCTGATAGAACTGAAGCTCACATCAAACAAAATCATCACTGTAAAATTTCTACTGTGTTTACATTTAATCAGACTATAATAAATTATAAGCACTAATTATTGTAATAAATAGTTATTTTGAGTTATTTTATAGAGAATAAACTGGGCAGGTACTGGACTAGTAATTGAAAGGTGGCTGGTTCAAGCCCCACCACTGCAGGTTGCTACTGTTGGGCCCTTGAGCGAGGCCCTTAACCCTCAGTAGCTCAGACTGTATACTGTAACAGTACTGTAAGTCACTTTAAATAAAAAGCTGTAAATATAAATAAACGTGAGCTGGTGTTTCTAACGGTGGACGGAGATTAAATGAAATCTGGAGTTTAAATCTGGTCTCTAATCTCATTAGTGTGGATCAGGAGCTCAGGATCAGGATCAGACTGAAGGTCACGTCAAACCACCACAAAAAATCCTCCCAAAAATATCCGAATCATTCCAGTACGTCCTTCATCTCAGAATACTGACACCACAGGAACGGGGCACCAGGGTGCAAATACTTATTCACCTGATCACTGCCTCTGAATCAGGTTCAGACCTTCAGATCATCGATGTGAATCTCAGCATGAGCGATGATGAGGAGAATCATAAATATGTGGACGTGCAGCAGCAGTATGAGGAGATTTTTTGTTTGATGATGATTCTGAAATAATAAAATAGTGAGAGCATCTCAGGAGCTCGGTTCACTCGTGTCGCCCCTCAGGTGGAGGCTCTGGTGGTGGAGATGCAGAACCCCAATTCTGGAGTGAGAACATCGGAGCAGAAGCTGAGCGTGACCTCCATTCCACACGTCATGAGCGGTAAGATCGAACCCCACCGTGCGGGGCTGATTTAGGTCATCAGACACCCGTATCACCCTCAGGAACACACCTCTACAGGAACACTGTACCACTCACAGGACTCCACTGAACCACAGTGAGGTGTGTCTGTGTGTGTGTGTGTGTGTGTTACAGGGCAGGACATCGCTGAGTGGATCGCTAATCACATGAAGCTGGATAATGAAGGTAATTTGGTTGATTGTTGTTGTTATTAGCAACGGTTGAGTGCTACCAGCTGAGCGTTAATCACTCGGTGGTGTTTATTACAGAGGCGCGGGCGCTCGGTACCATGCTGGTGGCATTCGGCTTCATCTTCCCACTGCAGGACCATAAACATCTCGTCCTCAAACCCAACGCCAGTCTCTACCGCTTCCAGGTCACCGACAGTCACCAGTGTTTACCATTACATTTACATCCTAATGCGCTAGCTCTCAAATTACAGTCTCAGCTGTAAGAGCTATCGTCCGGCCGGACACCCAGCAGGCACAATCGGCCGCTCTTTGGGGTCGTCTGGGTTCTTTATTGCTGCTGCTGCTCCCCCTGCTGGCAGGTGAAGAGAAGCGGGTGGCAACTGCACGCAAGACAGAGAGGACACGTGATAGTCTGTGGCTCCACTTGGTCAGCATGGGGGAATTGGATATGACTAAATTGGGAGGAAAATTCTTTTTTTTTTTTTTCAAAAATATATGGACTGCTGTCTGTGTAAATAGGGTGAGTCCGACTGCAGGAAACAGTTAGAAGCTGCTGGAATTAATGGGACATGTTCGGAATGTCAGATGTAACCTGGAACAGACATACAGACACTGTCCACAGTCAATCGAGCTTCACACAGCAGTAGCAGTCAGGATTTAGGGTGCTGAATTTGGAGGATGAGCAGTGTAAAGCTCGCTCGACTGTGGACAGTCACATCTGTGTACCAGCAGATTGTAATTTATGGCAGGTTTTAGGTTCCTGAATTACAGACCTGTTAAAGCAGCCCTGTTTATATGGGCACAGAGAAGTTACACGACTCTGTAGAAGATTTGCTGATTGCAGGAATGACAAAGCTTCGTGTTCTGTTGACAGACACCGTATTTCTGGCCGGTGCAGAAACGCAGGGCTGAAGACGTGGATTACGGTACGTTTATATTCTTATATTTTACTAAAAAATACCAGTGATGGACAAAATATCAGAAACAGGAATCAGTGTTCATTATAATAAAATATGAATAACGCCTCATCACGTCTAACGTAACAGAACTTCTGGATCTTAGTTTGGTTCTGTGGCTTCTTTTCTGTTCTGGCCGTCTCGTACACTCGCTCAGTGGTGATCATCTTCCTCCACACACCTCAACCTCTCTTATTTTAGCCGTATGTACAGCATGTTAATATCCTGTATTATAGAATCATGGTCAGCACCATAGGGTGCACACACTCTCCCCATGCTGCTGGTACCGTTACTGATACTCCACCGTATGTTCTGAGTTACATGTTAATAAGAACTGTGGTGTGTTTTATGACTCTGAAGCCATTTACCTGGTGAAGAGGAGAATGCGGAAGAAAGGAACCCTGGACGAGTATGAGCAGGTGATTCTGTGTTTCTTGTCTTTATGGTGTCGTGTGTTTTGTATGAGAACTGAGAACCTTCAGCGTATCTCTGATAAACAGGAACACTACGACAAACTCCACAAATACCTCAACTACAAGTGGGACTTCATCCTCATGCAGGCCACAGAGCAGTACAGGTACATTATTATTATTATTACTTTTTATTATTATTACTTTTTATTATTATTATTATTATTATTACTATTATTATTATTATTATTACTATTATTATTATTACTATTATTATTATTATTACTATTATTATTATTATTATTATTAATAATAATACATTTATTATTACTATTATTATTATTATTACTATTATTATTAATAATAATAATAATACATTTATTATTACTATTATTATTATTATTAAATTAATTATTATTATTACTATTATTATTATTATTATTATTAATAAATTAGTTATTATTATGATTATTAATGTGTGGGTGTGAAGTGGTGATCTGTACTGGAGGTGTTTCAGTACTGGTTTCCTCCCAGTATAAAGACTGGATCTAACAGCTCACGGTCGGTGTTGGTGGTTTTTTGGCTGCAGGGTTGGGAGGGAGAGGACTAAAGCAGATCGAGTCGTGTTCGACTGTCAGGAGAGAGCGTACTGGATCCTCCACCGACCCCCGGTATGTACGGTCACATGATCAAACATCCATCCAGCCAATCACAGAGCAGCAGCACAGTGTGTATGTATGTAAGTGTTTATACTGGCAGAGAGAATTCACTGCTCAAACTCAGAACAAGAATAATCAGCCAAAATCCTCATGCCTTTGTGATGGTTGGCTGAACAGATCCTTCCAGAGTCCTGTCATACAGTAACATGTGGTCATGTGGGTCCTCATCACGCCCAAAATAACGGAACTTACAGAAACTTAATCTGGTTCAGGAGCTCCTTATCTGTTCTGGACGTCTCGTACACTCGCTCAGTGATGATCATCTTCCTCCATCAGATTTACTGCTGCTTTCTGATGCTCTCAAAAGTCTGATCAAAAATCTAATCAAAAGTCTGATAAAAAAATCTGATCAAAAGTCTGATCAAAAGTCTGATCAAAAGTCTGATAAAAAAATCTGATCAAAAGTCTGATCAAAAGTCTGATCAAAAGTCTGATCAAAAGTCTATCTCTATCTCATTATTATTCGTCTGTATTTAATCAAATAAAAGCTCCAGTTTATAAGTCCCTGTGAATGTGCTGTTGCTATGGGAACCACCCATCGTTAACAGATTAAACTACTATTGAGGTGTGATTTAGTCCAAAGCTCCTGATCAGTCGGGGTCTGGATTCTGATTCGTGTCGTGTTGAGTTGATTGTTGTTTGTTTCTCAGCCCCGGACTCACAGCGCTCTGGATCAGGGGTTAGATCGTCTGATTAATCCCAACACTGAGGAGGTGAAAGGTGAGGAGCATTAACACACCGTTTATCCTAAAATAGTTCCCACACCCTGATAGCTCCTCCTCTAGGATGTCTGCATCCTCGTCCTCATATTACCTGTGCACCACGTGATCCTGACACCCCACAGCAGCAGGTCTGGTAGATTATGCACGACTTCATAAAGGGACGGGGGACAAAATATCAGAAACAGGAGCTAATCCTGATTCTCCTTCTCTGAAGCTCCTTTAGGAAGTTTTTTCTCCACCCGTGTGAGAGCTTTAACAAGATTTCGGACTGTTTGTTGGGATTTGTGCCCTGTGCTCCTAATATCTTTTCTTTCTTTTTTATTTTTCAGGCCGTTTCCTCTCTGATCTCCACGACATGTTTAAGATTAAACCTGCACCATGTTTACACCCCCTTATACAAACAATATGGCCAAAATTCCGTGGACACCACTTATATAATTAAAGTTCATATCATTTACATAAAGTTTTAGAAGTTGAGGCTGTTATAGTCACAAAAAGGAGGAGCTGTATTAATGCTTATTGTCAAGTGTCCACATACATTTGGACATACAGAGTGTGTGTTACAGTGTGTGTGTGTGTGTGTGTGTGTACAGTGTGTATTATAGTGGTACAGTGTGTATAACAGTGTGTGTACAGTGTGTGTGTACAGTGTGTGTGTACAGTGTGTGTGTGTGTATTACAGTGTGTGTGTACAGTGTGTGTGTGTGTGTATTACAGTGTGTATAACAGTGTATATTTAGAGAAGTTTGGAATAAATAAGTGCACCCCTGTAGTGACCTGTTGTTTATTATTTATTTGTGTGTTTGTGTGTGTGTGTGTGTTTGTGTGTGTGTGTGTGTGTGTGTGTGTGTGTGTTTGTGTGTGTGTGTGTGTGTGTGTGTTTGTGTGTGTGTGTGTGTGTGTGAGATGTAGAAGAAGACGGTTGATCACTACAGGAGAATGGTAAGTAGAATCTGTTTGATGTTGAGGATTTTCGGGGGGTTTGTACCCATTTTAATTCCTCCTAATTGTCTGTGTTTATATTTTAGATCATTTTTATCCAGCAGTCGATCATGAGACCCAAACTAAAATCCTCCGTGTCTCTCGGGGCGTAAGTACCTCACACATCACCGAAACGTTTATATAAGAGCGCTGATGCTCATCACTCCATTCAGTATAATGGTAACGAGCTCTGGTTCAGGCGTCCTGATACTTCTGAACCTGTGGTGTGTGTGTGGTTAATAGCAGCAGCTCTTTAGCACTCCTGGACCTGAGATGATGAGTTTATATATTTTATTTATTTTATTTGGAATGATGCAGCCTGGTGAAGTACATGACGACGTATCGGAACCACGACCCCTTCCTCAACCCCTGCTTACCCAGCAACCCCTGGCAAACTAACGACAGCACCTACTGGGACCTGAACATGAGGAAGTGAGTCCATTACCACACCGTCAGACCTCAGAGAGGAAACACACACTTCTGATATGTTCAGGATATAAAAGTGTGTGTGTGTGTGTGTGTGCAGTGTTGAAATACCCACTAAGATGAGAGTTGAACGTTGGTCCTTCAGCTTCTTTGAGTTACTGAGTGATCCTCGCGGCCGAGCCGACTTCAAAGTCTTCCTGAAGAAAGAGTTCAGCGGTACGAACCACATCATCATCATCATCATCATCATCATCATCATCACTGTAGATCTTCATCATCATCATCATCACTGTAGATCTTCATCATCATCATCACTAGATCAGATCTGATGATGCTTTGTGCTGTTGCAGGAGAGAATCTGGCGTTTTGGGAGGCAGCAGAGGAGATGAAGTGGGGCGCGGCAGCATCCATGTCTGAGAAAGCCGAGACCACTTTCAAGTGAGTGACGGGTTCCTGTTGTTGTGTGTGATTGTGACCTCTGCTGGCTGGTTGAGGAACCTACAGGACTGGTGGATGCTCCACAAGCAGCAGGGTGTGACGCTCTGTACGTGTTACAGGTTTCTGTATTTCCCTCCCTCTGGTGGGTGAAAAGAAGCGGCAGTGACTGCACACGTGCTGGAGGGTGTGTGTGATGGTCTGAGACTCTGCTGGGTCAGATCATGTGTGTTTATATATGTGTGTGTATTTCTGTGTGTGTGTGTGTGTGTGTGTGTGTGTGTAGGACGTTTCTTGCCCCCGGTGCTCCTCGCTGGATTAATATAGACGGCCGGACGATGGGTTTGACTCTGAAGGGATTAGAACATCCGCACCGTAACGTCCTGGATGCTGCACAGACTCACATCTTCATGCTCATGAAAAAAGTCAGAAATTATTTTAGATTTATAATCAATCACCTATAGATCAATAAATCATCAATAAATAATCTATTAATCACTGAATCAGATGATAGATTAAACTCAAATGAATTAATGTTTTTTTATTTAATGACTTTATTACTGAATAATTCATGAAATAATTAATAATAAGTTATCTGATGTTTGCAGGACACGTTCTATCGGTACCTGAAGTCTCCGGTTTATAAGGACGTTCAGAATAAAGCTCTCTCACCTGCAGCTCACAACTTCACGTGAGTCTCACGCCACACTTTTTCCCAGTGTTGCAGATGTTACAGATGTTTGGATGTGATGATGAAACGTTCTGGTTCTGGTCCTGCAGTGACTCTCAGCTGGAGCAGAACGCCCGGAACCGTAAGCCGGGGATTCACCCCATCATCACGTGGCAACAGGAACAGGAGGAGAAAGCTAAAGCCGCCGCCGCCGCTGGACCCATCGACATCAAAAAACTGATGGCCAGCAAACTGGACCGCAAGTGAGAGAGTTCAACACCCGATTCTATAGGATATCCATACGGGCCGCGTTCCAGAACCGGCGGAACACTCAGAACATGTGACGTGTTTCATTCTACTGAATCTTTATTTAACTGATAAACGTAGAAAAGAAAAGATTTATAATGTTTCACTCTTAATAGAAACACGTTCAGTTTCAATTTGATGCTGTAACAGACTCCAAAGAAGTCAGGACGGGGGCGTGTTCCCCCCCTGTGTTCCCCCCTGTGTTCCATCAGCGTTCCCATTAATGAGACTTTTTAATGCTTGGGGATGCTTTAATGCTGAGGACACTAATTATATCCATCTATTTTGTTGCTGGCCGTCCTCTTTCTCTTTTACCCTGAACTATTTCAAGCAAGAACAACTTTTCCATCGAACTGCTTCTCATCATGAGTCCAGAATAATCCAGTTTCACTTTCATTTGGTAATTAATGAATAATTTATAAATCATAATTAATTTATAATAAATATAAAGTTAAATTACAGCACAGAATGTCATTTCTCCAGTTTCCTGATTTAAATAAATTAATAAATGTAATTAAATTGTACACTTTTATTATTTTCTTTATTTTACTTTTCTCTCCCTCACGCTGTTTTCTTTTTCTCATTTGATCACGTTATTCTTGGTTTAAAATTTTTTTTTTTTTTTTTTTAAATCCTCTTTTTCTGTAAACCCAACAACACTACCTAATGTCAGTCCAGTGGAACTGGTGCATGAATGGAACTGGTGCATGAATGGAACTGGTGCAGATGGAAGACACCTAAATAGTCTCAGTTTGGATATGCTCAGTTCCCCCGTGCACTCTGGTGACCTCTAGTGGTTGCCCGACACCTCACACACGCCTCCTCCGACACGTGACTCAGCCGCTCTCAGTACATACGGAGGAACGCACTACTACTGCTGTATTCTTCTGCTACACCTCAACCAGACAGCAGGAGGCGCTGTTACAGCAGAGAGAAGGTTATATACCCCGTCCCAAACAGCCCTCCCTCCCTCAGTCACCGGCGGCTGTCAAATGCCTGGACGAGGTTGAGGAAATGACTAAACTAAACTGTGACATCACAACACGTTTCCCGCAATTTTAAACATGAAGAAATAATAATAATAATAATAATAATTATAATGATAAATATAATAATAATAATAAATATAATAATAATAATAAAAACAATAAATATAATAATAATAATAATATTAATAATACATATAATAATAAATATAATAACAAATATAAATATAATAATAATAAAGACAGGAGGATGTTGATGGTTTTAATAGGTGGTACCTTTTAATGGTGGCACATGTGGATTAAACAGCTGGATTGTGCAGGAAACATTAAATAAATTAGAAAGTAAAAAGCAGAAGCGAATGTTAGCGGGGGGCGGCGGGGTGGGTACGATCATCACCTCACACACTCATCACACGACTGTAATCATCACAGGTTCAAGGTAAGTGGTTACAGATAAAGAAATTGTTTACAGTCATGTGATCAGTGTGTGTGACCACGCCCCCCTGTTAGCATGTTAGCACACAATGATTAGGAAACAGCACCACCGCTGGACAGGATGTGTTACTGACGCTCACGTGAACACATCAACACGGATAAGGAACAACGTTCAGCCCTGAGTACACACACTCACACACACACTCACACACTGCTCTCACTTTTACACTTTAAGTGGTTTCAACACACTAACCGTAACCACCGGCAACCGCTTCACTACGACACACTCCGAACCCAGGCTAGGTCAAAGTCGCCACGGTAACGTGAACACACAGAGAATGGTGCTTCCCGAACAGGACGCCTGAAGCAGCTCTGCAGGGGGTCAGCAATGTTTTTGGGGCATGCCTGTCGAAAAGCCAGGTCCTCTAACCGGAACTCCTCACCATCACTCTGCTCGGACCGGGCGCACCACAGGGGGTTTAATTACAGTGGTTACAGCTACACCCGCTTCTGATCCGATACTGATCCCTGAAATCAACACCGATTCAGAACCAACCCCCCCCCCCCACACACACACACACATCAATACTGATCCAAACTCATCTGGACACAGGTTCAATACCATACTGATCCAGAAACGGTCCTGATCCAATACAGAACCCGTACCCCAAACCCAATACCATACTGATCCAACACTTATTCTATAGTAGTCAAACACCGAGCTGATCCAGAACTGGTCCTGATCCCACTCACCTAATACCCACTCAATACCATACTGATCCACTACAGAACCCGTACCACAATCCAATACAGGTCCAGCACTGATCTGATCCCCACGTGACCCCTGATCTGAGCTCTTAATAACCTGATACAGCGCTGAGCTGAGCGTCAGTGTGGTACTGAGTGAGTGTTGCACAGCAGAGTGAGCCCTACAGACCTGGGTACATGTGAGGTGATGAGCATGTTCTTCAGTGGACTGGATCTTCATTCATCATCTTTATTAACGGGTTCATTCTGGTCAGGGTCTTTAAACGAGTTTGTCATGTTCTCCTAATGTCATGTAGGTTGTATTTGGGGTCATCTGGACTGAGTGAGTGAGTGTGGGTGGTTCTGATGAGCTGCTGATTCAGTACGAGCGGTTTGGTTTGTGATGTTAATACTGTAGACATGAGATCAGCACATGCTAACAATGCTAATGATGCTAACGAGCCCAGCGGCGGCGGTGCAGATACGTAACGTAGCGGCGGTGTAAACATGAAACATAATTTATAACTACAATATAAACTTCATCTATATACAAACACACGACTCAAAATCATACAGATACTAACCAGGCTCCAGAATCTTCCTATTACATCATCAATCAATCAACCAATCACAGGGCTTCAGTACAAAACACTAGAAAACTGTGGAGATAGAAAATCACACTCACACACTCACTCACTCACACACACACACACACACACACACTCACACACACTCACACTCACACTCACACACACACACACACACACACACACACACACACACACACACTCACACTCACACTCACACACACACACTCACACTCACACACTCACACACACACTCACACACACACACACACACACACACACACACACTCTCGCGGTACAGATGTTAGCCGTCTGTAGGTCGGGTAACACTGGATGAAGCGACTCGCTGAGTTTAGCATCAACGTTGCGACACTTTTCATTGGTTGAAAAAAGATCAGTCTCTGATTTGACGGCTGAGAACTTCCTGTTTACCTCAAACACCCAATAGCGGAGCTGCGTTAGGTTCTATAGAGGCGGAGCTTCCTGACTATCCAAAATAGCGGCAGTGCTAACCATAGCGGCGTAGCATCAGATTGATTCCATTATTACAATAAAAACAACAACAGGGGGAACAAACGTCGCTAAATTAGCTTAGCTTGTTAACGGCCTGATAATGACTCTTTTCAGTAGGACAGTTAGCGGCGTGAGCGCTATCGTTAAGGACGTGTAATTCCGTCCTCCCACCACTAGGTGGAACCGCTACTGTGTTTCCAAATACTGACCAATTAAATCTAGTATTTAATTAAAAAAATAAAATTCATTTTAAACTAAAACATTTAAATTAAATAATAAAATCGGTCCTGAAACCCCGGAGCGTCTTTACGTAGCTACTCGCCAACGAACGAGCTAAGCTAACGTTAGCTGAATCCGCTACGCTGTTTTAAACGGGGTGATGGAAGCGGGAGTTAAAAGGCAAGTTGTGATGTCATAATATCGAAGACCTGATTGGCTCATTATATATAATACAAGAACTTAAGCTCCGCCTCTTATCAGGACACACACACACACACACTGACTCTGTAGGAGGCCCGAGGACACGCCTACGGATTCAGTGCGTGTGTGAGAGAGAGAGCGCCCCCTTGCGGCTGACCCAGTCAGTTTCTATGGCGATGCATCACTGCAGCATGAGCTGTTTGAGGTTGTCGTGCAGGATGGTGTCCTTGACGTCGCGGAACACCAGCCGTACGTTCTCGGTGTTGATGGCGGTGGTGAAGTGGTGGTACAGCGGCTTGTGCTGCTGCTCGCGCCGTTGCTCCCGGAAACGCGCCACCAGGAAGCCCTGGACGTCCTCCAGGCGGTGCGGGTCGCCCTCGAACCCGGGGAAGAAGTCCCTGATGGAGACCAGCTTGACCTTCTCCTCCAGCAGGTCGGTCTTGTTGAGGAACAGGATGATGGAGACGTTGCCGAAGACGCGGTTGTTGGCGATGGTGCCGAAGATGTTGAGCGACTCGGTGAGCCTGTTGGTCTGCCGGTCCTCCATCAGGACCTGGTCGAACTCGCTGGACGACACCAGGAACAGGATGGACGTGACGCTGTCGAAGCACTCGAACCAGCGCCGCCGCTCCGAGCGCTGGCCCCCCACGTCCACCACCTTGAAGGGCACGTTCTTGATCTCGAAGTCGTACTCGTGGATGCCCTTGGTGGGTCTGCGTGCCAGGAGGATGTCCTGCTGACTCGGGAGGTAGTCCTGAGGAGAGACCGAAACACACGCCTTAAAGCTTCTACAGGAACACTGCACCTCGTTTACTGAGGCTCTGTTACTCCACCGAACCACAGGAGGAGCCATTATTATCTCATAACACTGGAAACATGGAACAGTAGTAAATCTACCCAGGAGTCACCTCACTGTTAACAGTAACGTTGTGTTGTGCTGGTATGAGTGGATCAGACACAGCAGCGCTGCTGGAGTTTTTAAACACCGTGTCCACTCACCAAGCCCGGAGTGGCTAATCGGGAGATTCGGGAGGATTCCCGATGGGTCGGCTCATGTCAATCTCGAGTTTGGGCCGGTTGGATGGGAAAAATAATTTTGACACTTATCTGTCATTTATCTAATTTTCTTCTTGCATTCATTCTCCATTCATCTGACAGCGCAGCCCCAACACCGCAGTAGATCAGATGGGTTCTACCATCTGAGGGAATTCTCCCCCTCCCAAATGTTTAAGTTGGTTTGGCCCACGAGGCGTCTTTTCTGGAGTGCCGGTAAAAGTTAATAAAGCAAACAGAATAGCGCAAACCATC
The DNA here is from genome assembly GCF_030014385.1 of Trichomycterus rosablanca. Taxonomy (NCBI): domain Eukaryota; kingdom Metazoa; phylum Chordata; class Actinopteri; order Siluriformes; family Trichomycteridae; genus Trichomycterus; species Trichomycterus rosablanca. The sequence continues at coordinate 180,037 of NC_086009.1, read as the reverse complement.
AGTCGGTGGTGATGGAGGGCAGGAAGAGGCCAGGTGGAGCCGACAAGGCCAGGTAAAAAAAAAGAAAAAGAAAGGCGTTGGAAGAAGATGCTGCCAAATTAACAGACCTGTTTTAAAGAGGACAGACCCCATGCAGCCGGTATTGCGCAAAATTTGCAAAGTCAACTTAGCGTAGTTTATTTTGTAGAACCCAATACACACCATTAATCACAAACATCCAGTTTCAAGCTGAAAATAATGAACATAATTTGAAGTGTAATATATTAAATAGCCTAACTCATTAATGGAATGTTTTTGTTCCGACGCTACTGTACTGATGATCCCGAGGAGGCCATGACTACTGAAGGGACAGCTAGAGGATAGGCTAACAGAGTTATTTAAACTAAGATTGTTATTTGTAATGTAAAATATAACGTAGAGAATATACATGATATATGTTAAATTGTTCAGACATTCAGAAAGATGTCAGCATGATAGCCTAATTAATTGTAACAAATAAAGACAAACAGCCTAAATCACTATCAATTTTACGTCATCATAATATAGGCTAAATTGTAAAGTAAAAAAAAAAAAAAAAAAACTTCAGGCATGTTATGTTATTCAACAAAATAGGCTTACCCTTAATTAAATGTTTTTTAGCCTCACAGCAGAAGATAAGCCATGTCTCATGTCTATAGACAATGTCACCGTTATTAATAAAGTTGCAGAAACCAGTGCACTGCTTAGGAGGCTTTTGATGCTGTAGGTAGCCACTAAATATGCGAGTAGTGAAGCTACTTAAGAGTTTAGTGTAAACCTAACAATAGAGCACCTCTCTGTTGGGAAGACAAATGCAATTTTTATTTCAAATTATTTTTATTTCAACTTATTGGTCCTGTACAAATGTAAATACGTTTTCATCTTCATCACATTTTTTTTACCTTTTAAATCTCTATCTGATTTAAATTTGAATTAAACATGTTTAAGTGAAGTGTTTTCTGTTAACTTTCCAACATATACCTGAACTTATACCCAATAAAAAGGCATTGTAAGAGCTAGCTGCTGTTTTATTTATTCAAATTCCTCCTCCATGGAAAAAGTAGGCCGGGTTTGGGCATGAAACTCCCGGGCTGAAAAGGGGGCTCACTCCGGCCCTGCCACTCACTGTCCACTCTATTAGACGCTCCTACCTAGTCGGTCCACCTTGTAGATGTGAAGTCAGAGACGATCGCTCATCTATCGCTGCTGTTTGAGTCGCTCATCTTCTAGACCTTCATCAGTGGGCACAGGATGCTGCCCACGGGGCGCTGTTGGCTGGATATTCTGATTCTCAGTCCAGCAGTGACAGTGAGGTGTTTAAAAACTCCAGCAGCGCTGCTGTGTCTGATCCACTCATACCAGCACAACACACACTAACACACCACCACCATGTCAGTGTCACTGCAGTGCTGAGAATCATCCACCACCTAAATAATACCTGCTCTGTGGTGGTCCTGTGGGGGTCCTGACCATTGAAGAACAGCATGAAAGGGGGTAACAAAGCATGCAGAGAAACAGATGGACTACAGTCAGTAATTGTAGAACTACAAAGTGCTTCTATATGGTAAGTGGAGCTGATAAAATGGACAGTGAGTGTAGAAACAAGGAGATGGTTATAATGTTATGCCTGATCAGTGTATGAGGTTATTATAAGGTTACAGTAAAACTGTGGGTCCATCAGAGGAACCTGGGACCCTGGAGAACTGAAACCTCCGTCATGATCACACTATAAACCATCACTGACTGATCGTCCAGCAGGTGTGTGTCTGTGTGGTGGTTAGACGATGCTCACCATCATTTCCAGTTTATCCAGATTATCCAGAAAATATTTGACTGATTCTCCCTGTGGAGGAAACACAAACATCAGAGGATCAGGATCAGATATACTGGCACCTCACTACCTCACCGGTACCTCACTACCTCACCGGTACCTCACCGGTACCTCACTAACTCACCGGTACCTCACTACCTCACCGGTACCTCACCGGTACCTCACTAACTCACCGGTACCTCACTACCTCACCGGTACCTCACCGGTACCTCACTACCTCACCGGTACCTCACTACCTCACCGGTACCTCACCGGTACCTCACTAACTCACCGGTACCTCACTACCTCACCGGTACCTCACCGGTACCTCACCGGTACCTCACCGGTACCTCACCGGTACCTCACTACCTCACCGGTACCTCACTACCTCACCGGTACCTCACTACCTCACCGGTACCTCACTACCTAACTAACTCACCGGTACCTCACTACCTCACCGGTACCTCACTACCTAACTAACTCACCGGTACCTCACCACCTCACTGGTACCTCACTGGTACCTCACTGGTACCTCACTGGTACCTCACTGGTACCTCACTGGTACCTCACTGGTACCTTACTCGACTCACCTCACTCCTCTACCCCTCTCTAACCCTACCTCCCCCAGGTTTTTGTTTGTGATTTGTCCAGGTTTCTATAGAAACACTACACCAGGACTCGTCATGGTGACCTCTGCACCAGCGCCGCGAGGTAACCACAGCGACCACCACGCCTACCTCACGTGCACTTCCTGTTCAGTGAGCTTCAAAAGCCAGAAGTTAAAAACAGGTCAGTGCAGGGTAGCATCGCTCAGCGCCTGTACTTCCTGTTAGCTTACAACCTGAATCAGATCCACACAGACGTAAACATGAACCGCACGCCACCGCTAACGGCAATCAGAAACGCCGCCAGTGCAGAGCGGCGAACACACGCTAGCGTGGAGCTACAGACGCCGTGCTGAAGCTAATCAAGAGTTTTATTAATATCAGTATGAATAAATGTTGCACTAAATCTAACCACTACTCAGCATGAGCCCATGTGGGGCCCCGATGTGGGGGCCCCGGCCCCATCTGATCTGTACAGCTTTGGGAGGTGAGGATAGGTGGCGAGCGTTCTCACCAGCTGGAACTCTCGGCGCCGGTCGTAGGCGTTCTGGATCCCGCTGTCTGCCCACAGCGCCCGCGCGGCCGGCAGGTACCGCAGGAACAACTTCTGCTGCACCAGGCCCTGTGCCGCCCGCGTGTCGAACTCCATCACCATCTCACCGTGCTTCTGATTGGACGCCTCGCCCCACGGTATGTGGAGCTTCTCTCTCGCGTCCACCAGCACGCGGATACCTGCACACACAAGGTCGTCTGAAGGTCACTCACTGTCCAACCAATAAAGATACAGTTTATTATTAATAAAGAGAAACACCTGAAGCTTTAATAACATCTTCAGATTGTGTGTGTGTTCATGTTAGTGAGTGTGTGTGTGTGTGTGTGTGTGTGTTCATGTTAGTGAGTGTGTGTGTGTGTGTGTGTGTGTGTGTGTGTGTGTGTGTGTGTGTGTGTGTGTGTGTGAGTGAGTGAGTGAGTGAGTGAGTGAGTGAGTGAGTGAGTGAGTGAGTGAGTGAGTGAGTGAGTGAGTGAGTGTGTGTGTGTGTGTGTGTGTGTGTGTGTGTGTGTGTGTGTGTGTGTGTGTGTGTGTGTGTGTGTGTGTGTGTGTGTGTGTGTGTGAGAGTGTATGTGTTAGAACTGGTCGAACAGGTTCAGGTGTTTCAGGCTAAAACAAAAAGCTGAAATATTTTTGCTGGCGTCTCTCTAATCCTTCATTAGTTTTTTTTAGACGGTACAGAGACCGACTCTGTTCCTCGTTCTGCTTCAGGATCTCCTGTTGGGTTTAGCTAAACATGGCGGGTCACCCAGACCCTGAAGCAGCAAAATAACCCCACCCCATCACACTTCCACCACCACGCTTCACTGCTGCTATGATGTTCCTGATCTTTACACCAGATGTATCAGGACCCGCGTGATCATTATACAAAAGGTTTGAGGTCCTTCAGGGGGTCGTGATGTGATGATTTTGATTTAAAAACACAATTCCAGGGGTTCGGGTGGCACAGCGGTCTAATACTCCAGCCCTCCTCAGGCGAAGCTCTCAAGGTCTCAAGGTCGAATCCAGCCATCTAACACGCACTGTGAGTTCTGTATGTGATCCATCTCTCTGTGAGACTTCACCTCTGACCTCTGTGCTCACGTCCGGGAGGGCGTGTGATAGTCTGCGACTCTCCTCGGTCAGCGCAGCGCTGGAGGAAGTTACAACCGGGGAATAGAAACAACTACACTGGAATAAAAAGGAAGAAACACAAAAATAGAACAAGCAGTAGCCCACGATGTCACAATATTTCAAACTTACAAACAACCAGAAGTGATAAATCAGACCAGACTCACTTGACTTCTGTCAGAAATAAACGGACAGCACTTTATTCATGATTCCACTGAGTGGATTCACTGAGGCATTAAACCACAGTATTAAATTGGGAGGGGGTGTGACATATGCCAAGAAAACATTCCTTACACCATCACCAGCCTATACTGGGAACACTGGGCGGTTGCTTCCATGAATCCATGCAGCACCATTCTCAGCTGTTGAGTTTGGGTGAGCCTGTGCCCACTGTATCCTCAGAGTCCTGCTCCTGAGGTTTTTGGGTTCTGAGCTGATTGTTTGCTCGTGGTTATAAAGAGTGATCAGATCATTACATGAGTACAGGCGTTCCTAATAAAGTGGTCTGAGAGAGTATAGTTATTATTATGATTATTATGATTATTAATAACCAGCTGAACTGTGATGATCCTGACAGGCCTAACAATCATATTTACTAATATCTTACATATTTACATATCAAACTAATCCTATCAAAAATGAAAGAAACATTGCTATATTAATGCATATAAATAAAAGACCAGCAACTTTCAAGGGACAATGTTTAATTAAACAATACAAATTATATAAGTCAAACAATTTATAGCGTTTGTTTATTCTGTTCTGCTTTTGTTAGCATCAGTGTTAATGCTAACTGTGCTAACTTTGTGTATTATGCTACTTGTTTTAACACTATTTAATAATATTCGGTTTATTTAACTATTGAATAAAGTTTTCCACTCAGTTGATCACTTTTATTTAAACATTTGCACTTTTCTTACGTTTGGGTTCGAACAGTTCTCTTAAATAGGGGCTCCATGAACCGCTCACAAGCTGTAACGAAGTGCACTAGTTAGGGTGCATAAGCGTAAACAGTGTAAAGCATGTGTGTAGGGAACAATGTTAAATTTGGGATCGGTTCCACAGACACAAACACAGTAACTTCAAGTGTTGACTCCAGAGCAGTAGCTAACTTTAGGTTTTAACTTCATGCTTTAACCAAAAGAGAATCGATTATCGGTGTGACTCGATCTTTAAGAACTTTTGGTTTGGAAGACGCGCGCAGTAGCGGATCCTGTATAAATCACAGTAGCGGAGTGCACTAGGTAGGGTGCGCGGCCTCCGCTGTACAGTATTAATACTAGTGCACTAGAGTAGGGAACATGGAGGGATTTGTAACAAACTAGCCCAGTCAATCTCAGGAAGATGAAACGGAACTGGAGAGAGTGAGCAGTTAAAGTTGATTAAAGTGAAATAAAGTGATGAATTAGGTGAAACCTTTAATGACGTTACTGTAGATGGTGGCTCGGAACTCCTCTCGGGCCTGCTGGTCGAAGTCCTGACCGTGAATGATGCGCATCTGTTTGAGGAAGGTGGATTTTCCGCTCTCTCCGGCTCCCAGCAGCAGGATCTTCACTAACCGCTTCACATAAGCTTTATCCCGAGAAATACAGCGATCAATCTCCTTCGAGATCCTCATCTGCTCCGCCTCACCGCTGTTCAGCAGACATTTAGAGAAACAGAAGGAGAGGAGAGAGCGAGACGGCAGGAAATCCGCCATCTTTACAACACAAACTTTCATCGATACAACAAACAGGGCGGGGCCACATACATACTGCTTACTACATACTGCATACTACATACTACATACTGCATACTGCTTACTGATTACTGATTACTACATACTGCTTACTACATACTACATACTGCTTACTACATACTGCATACTACATACTACATACTGCATACTGCTTACTGATTACTGATTACTACATACTGCTTACTACATACTACATACTGCTTACTACATACTGCATACTACATACTACATACTGCATACTGCTTACTGATTACTGCATACTACATACTGCTTACTACATACTGCATACTACATACTGCTTACTGATTACTGCATACTACATACTGCTTACTACATACTACATACTGCTTACTACATACTGCATACTACATACTACATACTGCATACTGCTTACTGATTACTGCATACTACATACTGCTTACTACATACTGCATACTACATACTGCTTACTACATACTGCATACTACATACTACATACTGCATACTGCTTACTGATTACTGCATACTACATACTGCTTACTACATACTGCATACTACATACTGCTTACTGATTACTGCATACTACATACTGCTTACTACATACTGCATACTACATACTACATACTGCTTACTGCTTACTGATTACTGCATACTACATACTGCTTACTACATACTACATACTACATACTGCTTACTGATTACTGCATACTACATACTGCATACTACATACTACATACTGCTTACTACATACTGCATACTGCTTACTACATACTGAATACTACATACTACATACTGCATACTGATTACTGATTACTGCATACTACATACTGCTTACTACATACTGCATACTACATACTGCTTACTGATTACTGCATACTACATACTGCTTACTACATACTGCATACTACATACTACATACTGCTTACTACATACTGCATACTACATACTGCTTACTGATTACTGCATAATACATACTGCGTACTACATACTGCATACTACATACTACATACTGCATACTGCTTACTACATACTGCATACTACATACTGCATACTACATACTGCTTACTACATACTGCATACTACATACTACATACTGCATACTGCTTACTACATACTGCATACTACATACTGCATACTGCTTACTGATTACTGCATACTACATACTGCTTACTACATACTGCATACTACATACTACATACTGCTTACTACATACTGCATACTGCATACTACATACTGCTTACTACATACTACATACTGCATACTGCTTACTACATACTGCATACTGCATACTACATACTGCATACTACATACTGCATACTACATACTGCATACTGCTTACTACATACTGCATACTACATACTGCTTACTGATTACTGCATACTACATACTGCTTACTGATTACTGCATACTACATACTGCTTACTACTAGGGCTGTCGCGGTGACAGAATTTCCCCTTGCGGTATTCAGACTGTCTCAATATCGCGGTATGCGGTTATATCGCCATTTTTTTTTTTTTTTTTGAAAATTACTTAATTTATCTGGATTTTAGAGCTATATAAACAAGCTTTATTGTTAGGCTATGATTTGATATATTATTGCTTTATAATGACAAAGATGAGACGGCTTTAAGACCAATGAAATGCGTGTTTAGGCTATTGTTAAATACAGAACAGAGCAGGGATGCGCGTCTTTTCTCTATTAAAAAAAGGTTTAAATTAGCTTCTAGCCTAGGCTAGATATCTAGCACTGTGAAACAAAAAAAAAGTGTTTAGGCTAAATATTTTAAATGCACATCTAATCAAAATATGGTAAAAAAATAGAATAAAGAATAAAGTCTGTAAGAGTTTAAACCTGCGTTATCATGCGCGCTAGACGAACCAACATGTTCACCTGATGTGTTTTAGAGAGGATCTGAGTGGGGTAGCGATGTTCCCCTCGGTACTAAAACTCTCTCTGATGGTGCTCGTTGCATTAATACACTGTAGATGTACTGATCCTGCATGCGACTTTAGAGATCAGAGAAAGTCTAGCCTGGTTATCGCGCCACTATTAACCATCTATTTAGTAGGTATAATTAACATAACAATATATACTACATTTCAAGTTATTATTCGTTTCAATACATTTTTATTCAACGAAAAAATGCATTTAAATCATTCCAGCAAGCGAGCAAGAGAGAATCTGCAGGCTGCAATGCCATATTAACCGTCATTAAGTGTTTTAGTTCGCCAAGGCTGTTTAAATATAGTCTAAATTACAAGTATTTATTGAGTGTGAACTCAATTTAATCATTAATAAACTTGCCTATAATTCCTGTTGCGATTGTTTACATTTTAAAACACAAAGCCTGACACTCAGCAGCAACGCATGAGAACAGGTTGCGGGAAAATGTCGCTCCTAGCTCATTTTCATTATGAATTTATTTAACATTTATTACGCACGAATGTAAGCGTATAAAACAAGATGGACCTGCAACAATAAAAAAAAGGAGAAGAAAGAAAGAAAAAACGTGAATATCGCGGTGTTGCGGTTGTCCAGCATGCCCTGCGGTTGGCTGGTCTATACCGCGATATTTCAAAATTGCGGTTAGCGCGACAGCCCTACTTACTACATACTGCTTACTACATACTGCTTACTACATACTGCTTACTACATACTGCTTACTACATACTGCATACTACATACTACATACTGCTTACTGCTTACTGATTACTGATTACTGCATACTACATACTGCTTACTACATACTGCTTACTACATACTGCTTACTACATACTGCATACTACATACTACATACTGCTTACTGCTTACTGATTACTGCATACTACATACTGCTTACTACATACTACATACTGCATACTGCTTACTGATTACTGCATACTACATACTGCTTACTACATACTGCATACTACATACTACATACTGCTTACTGCATACTACATACTGCATACTACATACTGCTTACTGCTTACTACATACTGCTTACTGATTACTGCATACTACATACTGCTTACTACATACTGCTTACTACATATTACACACTACATACTGAGTACTGATTACTGCATACTACACACTACATACTACATACTGCATACTGATTACTACATACTGCTTACTGCATACTACACACTACATACTGCATACTGATTACGGCATACTACACACTACATACTGCATACTACTTACTGCATACTGCTTACTACATACTACATACTACATACTGCTTACTACATACTGCTTACTGCATACTACATACTGCTTACTACATACTGCGTACTACATACTGCTAACTGCGTACTACATACTGCATACTACATACTGCTTACTGCGTACTACATACTGCTTACTGTGTACTATATACTGCATACTACATACTGCTTACTACATACTGCGTACTACATACTGCTTACTGCGTACTGCATACTACATACTGCATACTACATACTGCTTACTGCGTACTACATACTGCATACTACATACTACTTACTGCATACTGCTTACTACATACTACATACCGCATACTGCTTACTACATACTGCTTACTACATACTGCTTACTGCGTACTACATACTGCTTACTGTGTACTACATACTGCATACTACATACTGCATACTACATACTGCTTACTGCATACTGCATACAACATACTGCTTACTACATACTGCACACTACATACTGCATACTATATACTAAATACTAAACACTGCATAGTAAACGCTGAGTACTACATACTACACTGAAAACTATTTAAATGTTGTAATTTACTAATTAATTCGAATATAAATAAAGTTCATATTAAATATATGAATATTTGTGTTGTGTTTTGACTGTGTTTCCACCAGGTGGCTGAATTGTTTAATTATTGGCTGAGATTTTCACCGTCACCATTTTCATTTTCAGGATTCACTTCCTGCTCCTACAATGAATGAATAACTTATATAATAATAGATACTGTAATATTAAATCCTGTGTTTTTATACTTTAGTATTAAAGTAAGATTGTGGATTCAGGTGGATGAAGGTTCAGGAGAAGGTTGGGTGGAACTGATCAGGATCCCTGAACCTGCTCGTTTATCTGTGAAATGTAAACGTTTTAGATGTGGAACAGTTTCAGTGGATACTTCACACCAGCATGTGGAACCACGTCATCTTCTTCATCTTCCACTAGTCAATGACTGAAAGATGAACACAGACTGATGGAACAGAACAACCCCCACACACCCCAAATCCGCCCTCCATCACATGCCTCCATCACATCTCCTCAACCCACGATAAATTCTGATAATGATCTGATACAGTCAGTGACTCATCACAGAGCTCACACTGAGGAACATCAGCACATCTCCATCAGTACTGATAATATCTCTCTCCCACTGTCTCTCCCACTGTCTCTCTCTCTCCCACTGTCTCTCCCACTGTCTCTCTCTCACCCACTGTCAATTCAATTCAATTTGCTTTATTGACATGACAAATTTACATATTTGTATTGTCAAAGCATACATATAGTATATATAAATATTTTAAAAAAAGAACATATTTAAAAAAAGAAAAATAGTAAGAAAATATTCATTATGTAATAAAACAATTGTTCACACAAAAAAAGAGAAAATATTACTGTGTGTGGTGTGTGATGTGTGTGTGATGTGTGTGTGATGTGTGTGTGATGTGTGTGCGGGGTGGGTGGGTGTGTGATGTGAGTGTGGTGTGTGTGCGGGGGGTGGGTGCGGGGGTGTGTGTGATGTGTGTTTGGTGGGTGTGTGTGGTGTGTGTGTGATGTGTGTAGTGTGTGTGTGGTGGGTGTGTGTAGTGTGTGTGTGGTGTGTGTGTGATGGGTGTGGTGTGTGTGTGATGTGTGTAGTGTGTGTGTGGTGTGTGTGTGATGGGTGTGGTGTGTGTGATGTTTGTGGTGTGTGTGTGATGTGTGTGTGTGGTGTGTGTGTGATGTGTGTGGTGTGTGATGTGGGTGTGTGTGGTGTGTGTGTGGTGGGTGTGTGATGTGTGTGTGGTGTGTGTGTGATGTGTGTGGTGTGTGATGTGTGTAGTGTGTGTGTGGTGGGTGTGTGATGGGTGTGGTGTGTGTGTGTGTGATGGGTGTGGTGTGTGTGTGATGTTTGTGGTGTGTGTGATGTGTGTGTGTGGTGTGTGTGTGTGTGATGTGTGTAGTGTGTGTGTAGTGGGTGTGTGATGTGTGTGGTGTGTGTGTGTGATGTGTGTGGTGGGTGTGTGTGGTGTGTGTGTGTGTGATGTGTGTAGTGTGTGTGTAGTGTGTGTGTGGTGTGTGTGTGATGTGTGTGGTGTGTGTGTGTGTGGTGGGTGTGTGATGTGTGTGTGTGGTGTGTGTGCGGGGGGTGGGTGGTGTGTGTGTGATGTGTGTGTGGTGGGTGTGTGTGATGTGTGTGTAGTGTGTGTGTGATGTGTGTGGTGGGTGTGTGTGGTGTGTGTGTGTGATGTGTGTAGTGTGTGTGGTGGGTGTGTGATGGGTGTGGTGTGTGTGTGTGATGTGTGTAGTGTGTGTGTGGTGTGTGTGTGATGGGTGTGGTGTGTGTGTGATGTTTGTGGTGTGTGTGTGATGTGTGTAGTGTGTGTGTAGTGTGTGATGTGTGTGTGTGATGTGTGTGGTGTGTGTGTGTGGTGTGTGTGTGATGTGTGTGGTGGGTGTGTGTGGTGTGTGTGTGATGTGTGTAGTGTGTGTGTGGTGGGTGTGTGATGTGTGTGGTGTGTGTGTGATGTGTGTGGTGTGTGTGTGTGTGTGGTGGGTGTGTGATGTGTGTGTGTGGTGTGTGTGCGGGGGGTGGGTGGTGTGTGTGTGATGTGTGTGTGTGATGTGTGTGATGTGTGTGTGTGGTGGGTGTGTGATGTGTGTGTGATGTGTGTAGTGTGTGTGTGTGGTGGGTGTGTGTGTGATGTGTGTGATGTGTGTGTGTGGTGGGTGTGTGATGTGTGTGGTGGGTGTGTGTGGTGTGTGTGTGTGTGATGTGTGTAGTGTGTGTGTGGTGGGTGTGTGGTGTGTGTGTGTGTGGTGGGTGTGTGATGTGTGTGTGTGGTGTGTGTGTGATGTGTGTGTGGTGGGTGTGTAGTGTGTGTGTGATGTGTGTGTGTGGTGTGTGTGCGGGGGGGGGTGATTTGGTGTTTCACTCACTGTCCCGGTGTGTGTGACACTCGTGTACATATCTGGCTGCAGTGGGGGCTGATGGTCCCTCTCCTAATATAATGGCCGGTTTCTGGCTCTCTGTCAGCGTTCTGAAGCCGCTCACTTCTCTTTCTAACTGATTATAATATTTGTTTCTGATTGTTGTGTATTTTGGGCAGTTTAGAAGGAAGTGCACCTCTGTCTCAACCTCACCTGTCCTGCAGTGACCACACAGTCTCTCCTCTCTGGGGATCCAGGACTTTTTTAACCTGCCTCTCTCGATGGCCAGGCTGTGGTCACTCAGTCTGTCTCTGCTTCGTATCTCGGACAGTGAGGAGATACGTGGCCAGGTTGTATTCATGTTTTAGGGTCAGATAGCAGTTCAGTCTGTTTTGGGATTGAGTTTGGGTTCTCCAATGTTCCAGATAAGTGTTTTTGAGGTGTTTGATAATTTGGGTCTGTCTCTCTCACTGTCTCTCTCTCTCTCTCTCTCTCTCTCACTGTCTCTCTCTCTCTCTCTCGTTCTCTCTCTACTCTGAACAGTGTGGAGGAGGATAAAAACACACCAGCTAGCTCTAACTAACATGGAGATTCCACAGTGGAGTTTTTATCAGGAGAACAGAGCTTCTAGTCGTGGTGATCTGGTTGTGCACCATCATTTTAAACATCTAAAGATAAGACGCACAAAAAAAACAACAACACAGAAATCAGGTTCTGGTTGGATGTCAAAGCCTAAAAGTGGCTGAAATCGGATCAGAGAAAGTTCTGGTGCAGAATCGTTTATTAAAAAATCACGTCTTGATTCATGCAGCACAGATCATCTGAACTGCAGTTACATCGATCAGACAGCAGGAGTCACTATGGCAGCAGCATAAAGACAGACAGCCAGTGATAGATCACTTTATTCATCCCTAAGGGAAAGTCAGGGAGTTCAAGATACATTAAAGTAAAAAGTATTAAACTTAAGTATTACTGTACACAACTATATAGCTGAATAAAGAAATAAGTAAAGAAATAAAGATTTGTGTGATATCTAATATAATAAAATACAATAAAAAATTAGATTAAAGATTAAAGACCAGTTCTGTCTGCTGAGCACCTGGCCAGGCTGGTAGCACCACACTGGTTATGATTGAGATACAGGAAGACAGACAGGTGAGCAGAGACAGTCAGTGATTGATGTCAGTTCTACATCACAGAGAAATCAGCAGCTATTGTGAGTGTGTGTGAGGCTGAGCACCACCCACACCACTCTATACTCATTATACACACACACACACGCACGCACACACACACACTCACTCACTCACTCACACACACACACACACACACTCACACACACACACACTCACTCACTCCCACACACTCCCACACACACGGCTGAACGAGACCCGTCCAAGAGCAGCTAATTTTGGGGTTCAGTCACTTCCTGATAGTAAGACGGAGGAACTTCCCCAGCAGGAGCTTCATCAAAGAATCGTCTTCATTCCTGTAAACGCTCAGAAAGTTCAAACCAAAGAGAAAAGATGAAAGGAACCCAAATGATGAGATCAAAGCGTGTGAGGCGCAGATGTTCCCGTCGCTTCAGTTCTGCAGGAGAGAGACGATCTCATCTTTATACACCACTGAAAAGAGTCTGATTACCGTGTCTGTGTTTGGGGATGGGGATGGGGATGGGGATGGGGATGGGGATGGGGGGGGGGGGGGGGGGGGGGGTGACTAGCATCCTCTGCAGCACACACACACACACACACACACACACACACTCACTCATATACACACACACACTCACACACACACACACACACACACACACACACACACACACATCAGCACAGCATCGTGTGTGGACGTACAGAACCGAGATCAGCAGGTATGAACACCACGCCCCATCCTGGTGTTCACAAACACCTCACACTCAGCTCACAGACTGAACAAAAACAGTGGTGGACTAGTGGCCCCTGAGCAAGGCCCTTAACCCTGTCTGCTTCAGGGATGTGTACAATAACTGACCCTGCACTCTGACCCCAACCTCCAAAGAAACTGAGATGAACTGAAAAATCATGTTGCTGTACTGAACAGGTGTGAGACGTTTATGTGATTAATGTGATTAATGTGATTCATCTGGATTAAGATTAGGATTAAAATGCTCCTGCACTTCTGTACAGGTTTTATTTACTTCTGTGACTTCATGGATCAGTTGTTGCTGAACCCTTGAAGAAATTTCAACATTCTGCACTGTTCCTAGTTCACTCCATACTGGATAACGGCTCTCATTGTGGTTCAGTGAAGTCCTAGAGTTCTAGACTTTATAGACCAGGTAATTTCAAGAAGTGAGCTCAGATGGTGGTGTAGTGTTCCTGTAGAAACTTTAAGGTGCTGCTGGACGGCGAGGTTTGAGATGAGCTGAAATCAAACCTGCTATGTTCAGCTGGTTAAATCATATGACCAGTTTAATATGGGTGAGTTAACTGGTTCTTTTTACCGGGTGATACAGGTGTTCTGTAAATGTCTCTCTTATTTAATGAAACGATGTTCCTGAGTTGCACTTTTACATTTTGTTTAATGATCTGAAATCATTCAGTATCATAAAAAAGTAACGACAGGGGTAATTAAACGGGCTGGGGGGGTAGTCGGGGGTAAATACTTTCCCCCCTGAGTGTAGGTGCTAGATTAGCCTGTAAACACACAGACTGAGACATGCTGAGATATGTTGATTGTATCAGTACAATAGAGTCCATAATCGTCTCAGGATGTGAATGCGCTGGTGTCAGCACTATGATTGGTGAGCTAATCAGATGAGACGCTGCGTTGTTATCTGATCATACTGAGCGATGTCAGGTGGTGGGTGGATTTTCTCGGCACCAGTCGATGATGGTTTATCTGAGCGCTGCTGCTGAATCACGGCTAATCAAGCTAACAGGTCATGCTAGCTAATCTTATGTTGTTGTGCACTGTTAAACACAGACAGGAGAACCGGTTATGTTTAAATACCAGAGTTTATTGTGGAGCTGTTTAATATTTTGGACTGTTACAGCTGAATTTGTTCCCACGACACAATTTATAACATGTTTGTAACTGAGAGGTCACATGCATGGTGCTGGCTCCTGATTGGCTGAGCCAGGGAAGAGTGGGAGGGTTAGAGGTTTATGAAGAAGAGATTCGAACCCTTCAGTCCCTCTCAGGTAAAAACAACCAATCAGAGCTCTGAATCAGAACTGATGCTTCACTCAGAGTTGTTTCATCTGATAAAAACATTTAAATCATAAACATGAAGATCCAAAATCTGAATCAGACGGAGGTTAGGGTACTGAACCAGTCATCAGAAGGTCGCTGGTTCAAGCACCACCACTGCTACTGCTGGGCCCTTGAGCAAGGCCCTTAACTTTCAACTGCTCAAACTGTAAATTCTGATTAATCAGAGTCAAATCATTCTTCTGAATCAGATTCATGACTCCGAATCTTTTACAGAATCATTTACATCTGACTCATCTGAATCTGACTCAGAAGAACCACAAATAAACTGATTAAATAAATAACACGATTAAACATTTATATTTTAAACAGTCATACACACACTCACATACACACACACACACACACACACACACACATACACACACACACTTACACTCACACACACACACACACACACACACACACACACTCACATACACACACACACACACACACACACACATACACACACACACTTACACTCACACACACACACACACACTCACACACACACACACACACACACACACACACACACACACACACACACACATACACACACACACTTACACTCACACACACACACACACACACTCACACACACACACACACACACTCACACACACACACACACACACATGGCTTTATTATTTTATTTTCTAATAAAGATACAATAAATAAAAACCTATTTAAGTAAATATAAAAATATAAATTAAATAACAAAAATAGTATTAATAATAAAAAGAAAAAAATAAATAAATAATAACAAAAATAAGTAATAAATAAAACTAAATAAATGAGATTATTATATTTGTTCCCTCTTGTTGATCACGTTTGATAAATATTATTTGATAAATATGATAAATATTATTATTAATATGATTTTAATATTAATTAGATATTTACTGGGGCAGAAGAATCGTTAATTAAAACATTAAAGCCCTTTAATCTTAAATTAAATTTTAAATATCAAATAAAAAAGCCCTTTGAGGTGAGAGGTGAATAAAGGAGTAAAATAAGTGGCTGAATCTCGAGGTGCTTTTATTATGAAACGATTTAAATATAAAATGTATTTGATTTATTTCTAATTGTGCTGACGTGGAGAATCTAAACCACATTTTAATTATTTACATCATTTATCTTCATTCCTCTCAGAAAAGACTGGACAGGATCTGAATTAGAACAGAAATCACTGATTAGTATTGAAGTTGTTTATGATGTTCTGCGCTGTAGAGGTGAAATGTCTGAATTACTGCAGTTATAGAGGACGGGAGTTTCTGTGGATTATGTGATGACGAGACCCTGGACGTTTCCTGGATCCTTTATTATCTGATCTCACAGTGTTCTCGGGTCCTAAATCCCCCCGTCCCAACATTTACCGACATGTTACAGCGTTACAGATGAAATATTTACTTCTGTTTACGTCTCAGAGACGAGCGATCGCTGCTCTTGTTTCTGATCAGAACTTTACTGTCCACAGTGTTTATCATCTAATGATCCTCCTGATCCTGGTCAAGGTCACAGTGCACGGAGGACCAATTCATCACAGGGAATCACTCACTCACCCACTCGCTCAGCCAATCCACCTTCTGCATCTTGTTACGAGGTAGGAGGGAACCACTGCGCTGAGGTTTCATCTCCCCAAGTGAGCCGCAGCCCCACATCAGACTCAGCGTCGGGGTTCTGATTCATCTCATCACAACAATCCAACCAGTTCAATCTGGCTTTGTACACACTGTGGTGAGGAAAAAGTATTTGCCCCCCCTTAAACCCCTGGTTACAGATGTTTGATCAGAACTGACTGGAGCTGTGACGTGACATGATTAGCGGTGGTTAGCGGGGGTTAGTGGTGATTAGCGGTGATTAGCGAGGGTTAGCGGTGGTTAGCCGTGGTTAGCGGTGGTTTAACGGTCGAGTTTTATGGTTGTTCTGTGTTTTCACTGTAAGTATTGATGGAAAACAAACACTGGACAGTCGATTGGGGGGCAAATACTTTCTCCCAGCGCGGCGGTGTGTCGACCCTTGGACGGTGCGCATGTTCCAGGTAGGAGGTGAAACTTTCTCACACATAAACGAGGAATGAAAGGAAGCACCAGCGAGTTCACGATTCACGATTATAATTACCTGTAAATACACACAGCTATATATTTATATTATATTTATATATTTATATTCTATTTATATATATTTGTGGCTCAGACTACAGGTGGCTCTCAGTTTCCTGTTTGTGATGTCACTTCCTGTGTACCTGACTGTCCTTTGAAACAGTGATACTAAATTGAAATACTCTAACTAGCACTACGTAGATTTTAATAACAGAATTATCCGGTTGGTTTTCGCAGCGGCTCGTACCGGCCGCCGGTTCCCGTCCGGTTCATCCGTCACATGACCACATTGTGGGTGTGGGCGTCAGACGGGTGTGGTCCTGCGGCTGGCGGCGTCCTTGGCGTTGTGCAGGAAGTCCTTGTCGGAGTCCAGCAGTTTCCCGGCGGCGGTCTTGTCGGAGTCGCGCGACAGCGTGAACATGCCGAGGTCACGTGACGGCGTCTCGCTGGAGCGGCGAGGGAAGCGGTAACGGTAGGTGGGGAGGCGGCCGAAGCTCAGGCCCGACTTCTTCACCAGCGTTTTGGCGCGCTGCTGTTTGCGGTGCCTCTCGATGAACATGTGCACGGCGAGCACGCCCACCGTCTCGGCCATGATGAAGGAGAGCGCGCCGAAATAAAAGGACCAACCGTACGAGTAACTCTTCTTACTGTCGCTCTGACCCGGGTCACCTGAGTTGGCCGAGATGTAAACAATGATCCCGATGATGTTACTCAGTCCTGCACAGGAACAGACAGATCAGAAAGTATTGGGACACCCAGTAGAGTCAGTACGTCAGTGTGAACCATCCTGCAGTGTGTGGTCTGATCACAGGCCTGAAGCTACTGAACCAGTAATCAGAGGATCGCTGGTTCAAGCACCATCACTGCCACTGTTGGGCCCCTGAGCGAGGCCCCCTTGAGTTCAGGTGTCCAATCTCCTTAAATTACATCCTTCCAACTTTATAACAACAGTTTGGGGAAGGCCGTTACCTGCTCCAGCATGAACTGTACCACCGTGCACAAAGCACGACTCCATAAAGAGTTTAATGGGTTTAACACGGAGGAACATCCTAATCTGACCTCAAACCCACCACTAAAATGAACTGGAACGTCTACCATACCAGACCTTCTTGCTTACATCAGCACCAGACCAAAGAAATGCTTTCTTGAGTAAATGGGTACAAATTCCCACAGTCACACTGGAAAATCTCAGTAGTAGAATGTGTGTGTATAGTGTGTGTGTATATATAGTGTGTGTATAGTGTGTGTGTGTATAGTGTGTGTGTATATATAGTGTGTGTATAGTGTGTGTGTGTATAGTGTGTGTGTGTATAGTGTGTGTGTATATACAGTGTGTGTATAGTGTGTGAGTATATATAGTGTGTGTATTAGTGTGTGTGTGTATAGTGTGTGTGTATATACAGTGTGTGTATAGTGTGTGTGTATAGTGTGTGTGTATATACAGTGTGTGTATAGTGTGTGTGTATATATAGTGTGTGTGTGTATAGTGTGTGTGTATATTAAGTGTGTGTGTGTGTATAGTGTGTGTATATATAGTGTGTGTATAGTGTGTGTGTGTATAGTGTGTGTGTGTGTATAGTGTGTGCGTGTATAGTGTGTGTGTATATACAGTGTGTGTATAGTGTGTGTGTGTATAGTGTGTGTGTATATTAAGTGTGTGTGTGTATAGTGTGTGTGTATATTAAGTGTGTGTGTGTGTATAGTGTGTGTATATATAGTGTGTGTATAGTGTGTGTGTGTATAGTGTGTGTGTGTATAGTGTGTGTGTGTATAGTGTGTGTGTATATACAGTGTGTGTATAGTGTGTGTGTATATATAGTGTGTGTGTGTATAGTGTGTGCGTATATACAGTGTGTGTATAGTGTGTGTGTATATATAGTGTGTGTATAGTGTGTGTGTGTATAGTGTGTGTGTATATACAGTGTGTGTATAGTGTGTGTGTGTGTGTATAGTGTGTGTGTATATACAGTGTGTGTATAGTGTGTGTGTATATATAGTGTGTGTATAGTGTGTGTGTGTATAGTGTGTGTGTATATACAGTGTGTGTATAGTGTGTGTGTGTATAGTGTGTGTGTATATACAGTGTGTGTATAGTGTGTGTGTGTATAGTGTGTGTGTATATACAGTGTGTGTATAGTGTGTGTGTGTATAGTGTGTGTGTATATATAGTGTGTGTATAGTGTGTGTGTGTATAGTGTGTGTGTATATAGTGTGTGTATAGTGTGTATGTGTATAGTGTGTGTGTGTATATACAGTGTGTGTATAGTGTGTGTGTATATACAGTGTGTGTATAGTGTGTGTGTGTGTATACAGTGTGTGTATAGTGTGTGTGTGTATAGTGTGTGTATAGTGTGTGTGTGTATAGTGTGTGTGTATATATATATAGTGTGTGTATAGTGTGTGTGTATATACAGTGTGTGTATAGTGTGTGTGTATATATACAGTGTATCACAAAAGTGAGTACACCCCTCACATTTCTGCAAATATTTCATTATATCTTTTCATGGGACAACACTATAGAAATAAAACTTGGATATAACTTAGAGTAGTCAGTGTACAGCTTGTATAGCAGTGTAGATTTACTGTCTTCTGAAAATAACTCAACACACAGCCATTAATGTCTAAATAGCTGCAACATAAGTGAGTACACCCCACAGTGAACATGTCCAAATTGTGCCCAAATGTGTCGTTGTCCCTCCCTGGTGTCATGTGTCAAGGTCCCAGGTGTAAATGGGGAGCAGGGCTGTTAAAT
>NC_086009.1:137500-152500 GCF_030014385.1 Trichomycterus rosablanca | reverse complement strand
CACTCACCCACCCACCCACTCACTCACTCACTCACTCACCCACTCACCCACTCACTCACTCACTCACTCACTCACCCACTCACTCACTCACTCACTCACCCACTCACTCACTCACTCACTCACCCACTCACTCACTCACCCACTCATTCACCCACTCACTCACTCACTCACCCACTCATTCACCCACTCACTCACTCACTCACTCACCCACTCACTCACTCACTCACTCACCCACTCACTCACTCACTCACTCACTCACCCACTCATTCACCCACTCACTCACCCACCTTTTTGCAAAACACATTCTCACTGACTAACACACATTTCTCATGGTAAGGCACTTTGATGCAAAATGACACACACATGCCACAAAGATTAAACACAACAAACACACTATTGTCATCGTTAACACACTACAGGTAAAAACTGTTCACACATGTGTCATATCAGTAAAAAGGGTTAAAATGATTAGGTAAACAGAATAAAAGTCATTTCAGATGCATGTGGCATTTCTGAGCTGTATTGTGACTAGCAATAAAGGGCAACAATAGAAGAAGAAGAGAAGGACATGTCAGAGGTGGTGGACGAGGAGGAAGATGAGGATGACCAAGAACAAGAGCAGTTATATCAAATACTGTATTCTGTGTAAAGCAGCACATTTATACAATGACACCTTATACATGACAACATGAGGTCTGTCATGATGTGTCACTTTTAAACTAAAACCCCGGAGAGACCCCATGAATGTTTACATTTGAACAAAGCTGGATTTATTCTCACAAAGAGGTGGAGAAGAGGTCTCAACTGATAAACATATCAGTTTCATATATCATACATATCAAACATAACTGATCAACCTGCAATTATAGAAATGCCTGATCATTGTGGTGGCAATGTGAACATGTAGCCTAGCAGTTAATTTACTGGACTAGTAAACCCACTGCAACGTTGCCACTGTTGGACCTTTGAGCATGACCCGTAACCCTCAGTTGCTTAGACTGTATACTGTAAGTTGTCTGGATAAAAGTGTCTGCATATTGCTGAAAATGTAAAATGTATGTGCGGCCATCAACAGCAGTGGGGTACTACTAACATTTCTGGATGGTCTACAAGATGCTTTGATTGGACTTCAGCAGGGGATCCTGAGCTGAGAGAGCACCACCCTGTGTACGTTGTTGTTTGACCAATGTGAGCTTTCACCTTCGTCTAAACGTTAGTGGTTTATCAATAACCTCTGTTTCATAAATCTAAGCCTTCAACCATACTCTCTCTTCCTAAAATCATTTGAGGAATTCTACTCGGCGTACCCAGAAAAATCTGCTCCAGTCAATGGATGCAGTATGTGATGACATTGGAGTGGATTCTTCCCAAGCCTGGAATCTGCATGGATTTTTTTTTGCATTGTCTAGATAGGGAGAATACTGCCTGTGATGTAGATGAAGTCCTGTGGCCTGACCGAGCCCAGAGACATGGTCCTGTGTCAGAATAAATGATTAACTTTGCAAACTGTATATACATTAAATAAATATATTGCAGTTCATATACTGTGTTTCTTTGTTTGTTACCTAGTATTTAAATATGTAAACACTTCAGTAAATATGTTTTTATGTAAACAAAAAACATTTCAGAATTCCTGAATAAAGATATTTGGTTTTGCTATGATAAAAGCACAGTGTTTTGTATTGTTTTATGTAGTGTGTAATAACTGCTGTGTAGTGTTCATACATTGGCTGGATTTGTGTGTATTTTGATGGACGTGTTTGATTTTGAGTAAAGATAAAATAGTTTTTAGTTGATTGTTTGATTTTGCAAGACAAGTCAGAGGTTTTGTGAAAGTAGCTTACATTTTGGGTTTTGTGTTTACTGTTTTGAGAGGAGAGGTCATTTCAGAAAATGTGTTTTAGCAATTCAGAAAAACTGTATTATTTCTCTGTAACTTGCTTTGGCAATACGAATGTCCTTATTTGTCCTGCCAATAAAGCTTCTTTTGAGTTTGAGAGTGAGGAGTGTGTGTAGAGACCTTGTTACCTGCTCGCTCTCCCTTTTAGTTATGCTGTAATAATTAGGGCTGCCGGAGTCTAAAACTCTCTGTAAAACTGTTTGTCAACTAGCATTGTACATTATTAACTACATTCTCTGTTGTTTTACCCCGAGGGCATTCTGATGGAAACCTGTTTACCCGCCGAGGTTAAGGATTAAAGTCGAGACTGCCGGGACAACGATGCTTCTCCTGTCAGATGTGACGGGTCTGGAGTAATTGCAACGACAAGAAATCACTACAGACTTTATTGAAGACTAGAGCGGATAACAACTCTATTATTATTTAATTGTTTATTTATCTATTTATTACCAGTTATGACTTTTAGATCATTTAATTCTGTGTTTGTATGATTTGTGTAAATCGTGTATTTATTTAAAGTATCCTCCAGGCCACCCAAGAAGGATGGGCCCTGCTGAGTCTGGTTCCTCTCAAGGTTTCTTCCTGTAATTTTCAGGGAGTTTTTCCTTGCCACAGTCGCCCTCGGCTTGCTCAACAGGGGTTTTTGTATCTGTTGGTCCTGGATTTTGTAAAGTTGCTTTGAGACAATGTATATTGTAAAAAGCGCTATATAAATAAAGTTGACTTGACTTGACTTGACTAGAGTGAGAAGTGTGTGTAGAGTGTGAGGGGTGTGTGTGTAATGTGAGGAGTGTGTGTGTAGCGTGGGGAGTGTGTGAGGAGTGTGTGTAAGCATAACACCCATCTACAAAAGTGGAGATAAATTCGACCCTAATAATTACCGGGGCATCTGTGTGAACAGTAACCTGGGGAAGTTATTCTGTAGTATCATTAACTCACGATTATTACACTTCCTTACCCAACACAACGTCCTGAGTAAAAGTCAGATTGGTTTCCTACCAAATTACCGCACTACCGATCATATTTACACCCTACACACCCTGATCGAAAAATATGTAGTTCAAAATAACTCTAAAATATTTGCATGTTTTATTAATTTAAAAAAAGCTTTTGATTCCATTTGGCATGAAGGATTGTTTTATAAAATGTTAGAGAGCGGTGTAGGGGGTAAAACATCTGATCTTATTAAATCCATGTACACAGAAAACCAGTGTGGAATAAGAATCGGCAGTAAGAGAAACATCTCATCTCTCAGGAGCGTGGAGTGAGACAGGGCTGCTGTTTAAGTCCAACTCTATTTAACATCTATATTAATGAATTGGCCTCCATGTTAGAGCACTCAGCCACGCCCGGTCTCACTCTACACGACTCCGAGATTAAACTCCTGCTGTATGCAGATGATCTGGTCCTGCTGTCCCCCAGCGCTCAGGGTCTCCAGCACAAACTGGACCTGCTGCAGCAATACTGTCAGACCTGGGCCCTGACCGTCAACCTCAAAAAGACCAAAATTATGACCTTCCAGAAAAGAGCCAGATCTCAGGGAACCAAACACACATATAAATTAGGACACCATGAAATTGAGCACACTAAAGATTATACTTACCTCGGACTAAACATCAGTTCCACAGGAAACTTTAACCCGGCAGTAAATGAACTGAGAGAAAAAGCTCGCAGGGCGTCGACGCCATAAAACATCAAACATTCGTAGAAATTCCGATTAGAATCTGGCTTAAAATTTTTGAATCAATAATTGAAGCGATTGCTCTATATGGCAGTGAAGTTTGGGGTTCGCTTACACACCATCAATTCCATAATTGGGACAAACATCCATTAGAGACCCTGCACACAGAGTTCTGTAAAAGCATCCTAAAGGTGCACAGACACACAACCAACACACACCAACACACCACTAACACACCACTAACACACCACTAACACACCACTAACACACACCACTAACACACCACTAACACACACCACTAACACACCACTAACACACACCACTAACACACCACTAACACACACAGACACACCACAAACAATGCGTGCAGGGCAGAATTAGGCCGATTTCCACTAATTATAAACATACAGAGAAGAGCATCAACTTCTGGAACCATCTAAATGAGAGCGACCCCCAATCTTATCATTATAAAGCCCTGAAACACCAAGAGCTGAGCAAACATACCAGTCCCCTCATCCAACTGGTCCTGAGTCACTACACCCATACACCACTAACACACACAGATACACCAGTAACACACACAGATACACCACTAACACACACAGACACACCACTAACACACACAGATACACCACTAACACACACAGATACACCACTAACACACACAGATACACCAGTAACACACACAGATACACCACTAACACACACAGATACACCACTAACACACACAGATACACCACTAACACACACAGATACACCAGTAACACACACAGATACACCACTAACACACACAGACACACCACTAACACACACAGATACACCACTAACACACACAGATACACCACTAACACACACAGACACACCACTAACACACACAGATACACCACTAACACACACAGACACTGTAATAACACACACAGATACACCACTAACACACACAGATACACCACTAACACACACAGATACACCACTAACACACACAGACACACCACTAACACACACAGACACACCACTAACACACACAGATACACCACTAACACACACAGACACACCACTAACACACACAGATACACCAGTAACACACACAGATACACCACTAACACACACAGATACACCACTAACACACACCGATACACCACTAACACACACAGATACACCACTAACACACACAGATACACCACTAACACAATAAAGACTCAGGAACAGGAGAAATCTGTAAACCCAATTAGAATAAACCAAATTACACAAAAACTCAGAACTAAATATCTGAATTATTGGGAAACTGAAACTAAAACTCAAAGTAAAATGCAGTTATTTATTATTTATTATTTGTTGTTATTTGTTATTTGTTGTTATTTGTTATTTGGCCCTAAACAGACACTACAGTGCAGCAGATTATCTGAGCGCAGTATCCGACCCTAAATTAAGAAACACCCTGACGAGGTACAGACTGAGCACACACGACCTGGCCGTGGAGACGGGGCGACACACCCGGTCCTGGCTGCCCCGGGAGGAGAGGTTGTGTCAGCACTGCACTCTCAGTACAGTAGAGACGGAGCTGCACTTCCTCACCCGGTGTACCAAGTACCACCACGTCCACTCCCAATTCTTCCCTAAATTTAATAACATCATCCCCAACTTCACCTCCCTCCCAGACCCCGACAAACTGCCCCACCTACTGGGGGAACACAGAGAGAGCTGCACACTAGCAGCACTCTATACTCACACCTGCCACCAGGTGAGGGACAGTGGGTGACCATGTCTCATACACACACACACACACACACACACTCATACACACACACACTCATACACACACACACACACACACACAAACTGATCGTTATTATTACCTCATTAATGTAAATATTATAATTTTTATTGTTATTATTTTGCACTGTTTTTATTAATATTTTATTCTATTTTATAATTCTTTTGCACATGTAACTGTTCTGTATATTTTTGTTTTTTGTTTTTATTTTTTATATTTCCCTGTAACTTGCTTTGGCAATACGAATGTCCTTATTTGTCATGCCAATAAAGCTTCTTTTGAGTTTGAGTTTGTGTAAGGAGTGGGTGTGGAGTGTGAGGAGTGGGTGTGGAGTGTGAGGAGTGGGTGTGGAGTGTAAGTGGTTCTGAGTGGAATTGAAGGTTTTATCTCATCAGACCACAGGATGTTGAACCAGAACTGTGGGGATTTGTGCTGATACTGTTTAGAGAGATGGTTTTTTAACCTCCTGTCGTCCAGCTCTAAGTGTTAAATACTGAGGGACTCCTGAGAAGATCAGAGCCACCGTCTGTAAACAGCCCCTCTCACTGTGTGTGTGTGTGTGTGTGTGTGTATGTGAGTGTGTGTGTGTGTGTGTGTATGAGTGTATGTGTGTGAGAGAGAGAGTGTGTGTGTGTGTGTTTCGTTTCTCCTCAGTAAGAAGGATGATGAAGGACGAAGCTGATGAGAGAATCTCCTCTCGCCTGCTCATTTTTAGCCGGGCGAGGCCTGTTTCCTAGGCGACGTGCATTGGTGTGTGTGTGTGTGTGTGTGTGTGTGTGTGTGTGTGATGAGAGTGTGTGTGACAGGCCGTGCCCCCCTGAGGGCAGATGCTTCTTTTCTTCATCACTCGTTCTTTGTGCTTTTTTCCTCCTCATTCCACTGCACAACAACCCCTCACCCACCCCCCTACACCCCCCACACACCGTCACTGCCCTCATGCACTCAATTCTCCCTAAACACACACACACACACACACACACACACACAACAGACTCGCTGCTTTAATTGAACACACACCAACATCTGGAACAGCAGAAACCAACAGCAGACATGCAGAACATCCTAAAGAACCTCAGCAGTAGAACCGGGAGGGAATAAAACTGGGCGGCAGTAGAACTGGGCGGCAGTAGAACCGGGCGGCAGTAGAACCGGGCGGCAGTAGAACCAGGGGGCAATAAAACCGGGGGGCAGTAAACCCAGGCGACAGTAGAACCGAGCAGCAGTAGAATCGGGTGGCGCAGTAGAACTGGGCGGCAGTAGAACTGGGCGGCAGTAGAACCGGGCGGCAGTAGAACCGGGCGGCAGTAGAATCGGGTGGCGCAGTAGAACTGGGCGGCAGTAGAACCGGGCGGCAGTAGAACCGAGCAGCAGTAGAATCGGGTGGCGCAGTAGAACTGGGCGGCAGTAGAACTGGGCGGCAGTAGAACCGGGCGGCAGTAGAACCGGGCGGCATTAAAACTGGGCAGGAGTAAACCCAGGCGGCAGTAGAACCAGGTGGCAGTAGAACCGGGTGGCAGTAGAATGGGCGACTGGGCAGTAGAACTGGGCGGCAGTAGAACCGGGCGGCAGTAGAACTGGGCGGCAGTAGAATCGGGTGGCGCAGTAGAACTGGGCGGCAGTAGAACCGGGTGGCACAGTACAACCGGGAGGCAGTAGAACCGGGCGGCAGTAGAACCGGGTGGCACAGTAGAACCAAGTGGTAGTAGAACCGGGCGGCAGTAGAACCGGGCGTCGCAGTAGAACCGGGCGGTGCAGTAGAACCAGGTGGGAGTAGAACCGGGTGGCGCAGTAGAACCGGGCGGCGCAGTAGAACTGGGCGGCAGTAGAACCGGGCGGCAGTAGAACCGGGCGGCAGTAGAACCGGGTGGCACAGTAGAACCGGGCGGCAGTAGAACCGGGTGGCAGTAGAACCGGGCGGCAGTAGAACCGGGTGGCACAGTAGAACCGGGCGGCAGTAGAACCGGGCGGCAGTAGAACCGGGCGGCAGTAGAAGAGGCTTTCTGACGTAAGATTTTGGAATGTCGGCTGGAATTTGTGCTCATTTAGACAGAAGAGTGTTTGTGATCTCAGCTGGCTAACATTACAGCGATCACTTAAACACAGTTTGTCCACTAGGGGCGCTCGGGTGGTAAATTAAAGCTGTCGACCGGTTGGGCGTCTACATACCAACATTATTAGCTATGAGTTAGGGGCGTGTTCGAGACCCTGCGATGGATCGGCGTCCTGTCCTGGGTCTGTTAGTCTGTTGTGCCAGGTGATTTCAGTGAAACTGGTCCCACCGTGACCCTGACCAGGATAAAATAGTGCTAAATATGAAAATAAATAGAAATAATGATTTAAATTGTTGGTGCTGTTTGTTTCTATTTTTATGACAGAAGGAGGCAGTAAATGCCACATCAGCCAATCAGCAGTGAGAGGGCGGGCCAAAAAAATGCCCTCTGACCAATTGAGTGCTGTTGCTAGGCAGAACTGATATTTTACATGAAAATGATTGGGTGAAAATTTCAAGGTGCTGAAAAATCCTGAGACGTTAAAGAAGAATTAAATAAATATGAAACAGAACATGGTTAGATTTCATTTCAATATTTCTCACTGTTTTAATGATGAATAAACACGAGCTGTGGGGATGTGATCAATAACACGCTGGTTCTGACTTTATTACAGTTTAACATTTCAGTAAATAAACACGTTTAAACTCGATATTTATCATCATCAGGAAGTGATTAAACACTAAAACTAACCTCAGAAACGGGGCGGGGTTAGGGTTAGGAACATAAAACCATCGATCGTTGTTGGAAATTGAACGGGTGTGTAGCACTGGCTGGTGATTGGCTAAAAGAAATCTGCTTTTCTGATTGGCTGCAGCTAAAAATGGCTCCGTCATATCCTTCACCCTCCAGTACATCCAGCGGGGCTCGGGCCTGCCGCGTCCTCGTTCTCCACAAAACCTCGGTGAGCGTACAGGAGCTCACGCCGTGATGTCATCGTATCGTTCTAAAAATAAACGTCGAGTTTAATGTATTAATGTAAACTTTTATAAATGATTTCTTTTTATTTGGGTCATGTGGTGACGCCCAAAAACAAAGAGGAAGAGAACAGCGATTATAACGACTGATGTTCCTGTGGACGGGGCCCGAGGTCACGTCTGATCTCACACCACGACTAGCGAAGAGAACCGGATGAGTAGCTCACACTAACTAGCACGGTAGCAATAGCACCCCCTTGTGGAAACCTGTTAAACATTAATGAGAGCAGCGGGGTGTTCACACGGTTAAATACCAGAGTCGGGGGGGGGGGGGGGGGGGGGGGTTTACCTTCCAGGCAGCAGGTTCTCCACAGTCCGGAGTGGGTCATCACCTCCTCGTTCTTCCTGCTGGTCTCGTTCTCGTGGTTGAGTTTGGTTCTACACACCCCTCTGGAATAGAGCCAGTAGTCTGTGCCCACGGCGATGGTCATGAGGCTGAAGGCGGCGAACGCGCCCACTGTGGTGATGAGCATCTGCACCCCTCGGTCACACAGTATCATCTCTCCCAAATCTTTAGATCTCACAGGAACATCAGCTGCTGCTCCTGATGGTGATACTGGGGTTACTGGTGATACTGGGGTTACTGGTGCTGATGGGTGTGCTGGCAGGCACAGGGATTAATTCACCATCATGCCATCCTCATGCCAGGGCTGGAATGATACTTGATGCCACTCTGCCATGCTCGTTATGCTGCTCTCAGGTCTGATGGATCTTCTCAGATCTTCTCAACTTTTCCAAAAGAGCTTTGAAGGAAAATCAGCGTTTAATGTCTGAATGTAAAATAACAGTCAGGAATCTCTCAGCTGCTCTCAGTTTATATCAGAATCACATTTATTGTTATTTATTATTAATTATTTATTATTAATTATTATTATTATTATTATTATTAATGTTTATATTAATGCATAAAAATCCGATCAAAACATTCGATCACATCCGATCGATTCTGATTCACCGCGGAAAAGAAACAAAAATCCGCATGAAATAAACTGTAGAAAATAAAAACTCTATTTTTAATGAATCCAGCGGTTTTTCCAGATGTTGGCAGCTGTTTTCCTCCCTAAATTCACACTGAATCAATTAAAACATCCGCGCGTCCTCAGTCATGATAAAATCCGATCAGCACGAAGAATCCGATCACTGATCCATCATCCTGATGTTCTGGAGATGTGGTGTTGATGCTGATGCTGCTCTGGAGATGATGTTGGAGATGATGTTGGAGATCCTGGTGCTGCTGCTGGATGTGAATGTGGACCGACTGGAGGATCAGCTGCTTTAAACCCGAGCGCTCTCATATGGGAAGCCAAGAGGGACAAACCTGCTGAAAAGTGTCAGAACCGTCCGGTCCAGATCATCCCAAAAACTCAGAATGTTTCATCTGAAGAGTCCAAATAAAACCTGAGACGCGTCCAGGACGATCCGGTACAGAACTCATCTGTGATTAAAGCGTAAACCAATCAGCTTTATAACAGCTTTATAACACACTGGGCTTTAATTATAAACTTCAGACCTTTAGTTGTTCACTTGTGGTCGGTCAGAATGAGGATGTTTCAGGTGAGAGGGTGAGATTTGGTATGTTCACCATAATAAAAATGTCAGTAACCAAGCAGAGTTACTGACATTTTTATGATGAAATGAAACTGTGTGGTTTTATATTGGATGGTGGGCATTCATTAGTGATCATTAGTGATTAATTATTAATCATTAGACATTATTGATCAGTGATTGAACTGTGGACGTGTGTAAAGTTCTGACCCATTTGGTGCTCCACACTGACTCTCAGTTTGTTCATTCATATGCAAAAATATTATCATGCAGAACCAATAAAACTCACCAGAACAACTGATTATTATTATTATTATTATTATTATTATTAATAATGTGAATGAATAATCTATTATGAATGAAATAGTTCTTCTAGAGATGTTTCACCTAAACGATGTTTCTTAATGAGCCTTGCAGGGATTTTAGGTACTTTAACCTCCACTGTGCATGAGATCATTAAAAAATGCAGGAAATTTGAAGAAGTCTATGCTCCAGTGTGTGTGTGTGTGTGTGTGTGTGTGTGTGTGTGTGGATGTTTGAGTAATTAAGAGAATCGTTTCATCATCAGCAGGTTTTTTTATCACATCAGAAGATTTTTGAGTCGCAGAAAATCCTGATGAGCAAAAACATGGCGGGGGGGGGGGGGGGGGGGGGTGTAGTACACATCTGTTTATACACTCCTTCATTCATCACATCTGTTCATTCATGTTCACCATCATCACATTTAAAGCCACATAAATAAAACTAAATCTAAAATATCTGTTTAAATGAGAATATTAAAATTATTCAGGTTTTTTCTGCATGATCAGAATGTTCAGCGTTTTAAATTTACTCCTCATTACTGCTCATTAATACCCCCCCCCCCCCCCCCCCCCCCACAAACACAAATTACATGAAGCTTTAGTATAAAATCCGTCACACATTTTATATCTCAGACTTTCTGATCAATAACAAACCACACACATCAAAAATATGTTGCCTATGTTGCCTTTGCCAACAGTCCCCTTGAAGACAGTTTGGGGAAGTCCCTGTCCTGTTCCAGCCTGATTTGGCCCCTGTGCATGATTTAAGCTCCATAAAGACCTGGTTTGGTCTTTGCTCTGCTAGAATTGTCCATGCAGAAGGTGGATTGGCTGCTGTGAATCAGTCCTAGCTGAAAGCGAGTGGGTGCGTAATGCTTTGTGATGGACGGGCGTCGCATCCTCGGTGAGGAAACGATGAGACAGAAGATTCATAAATAAATGATGATAAAATAATGAAGGTGAAATAATTCAGATGAATAAAAAATGAAGCGGAATAAACGAGATGAATCAATAAATTCATGAGCAGGAGGACGAGGACGACGCCTCAGTGTCCAGCTTCACCTCCACTCTCATTAGCATAGAAATAACTCCACACAGGTCAAAACTCTACAAAGCTGAGAGAGAGGAAGTGAGGAAACGTAGAACCAAAACCAGGGTGATTTGGAACACAGCCGCTCACATCATCTGATTAATGAAGGAGCTGAAATTATTAAGAACTTTAAATCTGAGCAGAATAATCAGCTGTGAGATGCCATCAGCGCTAATGTGCTAATGTTCAGCGTTTAAAGAGAATTAAAGCGGACAGAAAATCTTCAGCGTTAATTAATTCTGGATCATTCAGTCCAGCACAGACCAGCAGAACCGCTCCGGTTCTTTATAAACACTGAGAGATATTAAAGGTTTCAGAGTCTCAGATGTTTGTCCTCTCTGGTCCTGATGAGAAGAAGCTGATGATTGTTGGGCTGTAATTACGGTTCCGTCAGTTCTGAGATGCTTCATCATCACACCCACGAGAACCAGAAATGATCTCAACCATGTTCTTACTTTCATCTCCTTCATCATCGGGTTCTAAATAAAGAACCAGAACAGGATCTACTGAGAGAAGATCTACATCCAGCTGTGGAGCAGCAGAGCAAACAGATCAGAACTGAATCTGTAAACAAACTCTCACTGACTGCTAACAGCTGTACAGAAACACTTATACAAAATAAATGAAATTCTTATTACAGTTTAGGGAAGGTCCTTTTGTGGATCTCTGTATAAAAGAAGATCCATAAAAATGTGGTGTGTTGAGTTTGGTGCTCCAGTGACCCTCTGAACTCCACTGGGATGAGTTGGAATGTCGACCGTAAGCCTCACAAATGCTGTTTTGACTGAGTGGGCACAAATTCCCACAGAAAATTTAGTGGAAATCTTCACATTAATGCTAATGGTTTTGCAACAAGATCTAAAGGCACTCATGTTTAGGTGTTTACATACTGAATAAAGTTTATCTGACCTGTGAGGAATCATTTTAATAATAATAATAATAAAATATAATAATATAATAATTACACACACGTTCACTCTCTAATCTGATTTATTCAGAATTTATTTTCATATTTTTAGGTGATTTACTGACAGAATGAAAATAAATGTACATTATTAATAATGATAAATAAAATAAACATGAATCATCTACATTATATTTCATCCTAATGATGAGAAACTTATTAATAATAAACATTCTATTAAAGAATTATAATACAGAATAATAGAGTTTATTTTATTACTTATTTTATATATTAGTGAAAATTTCCTCTCAGCTTTTATATTAAAAACTAAATGATTAAAACCATGCAGAATTAAACACAAAATCACATCGTTTATTTTATATCAACACGTTCTAAACCACACCCTGTTCACTCGCTCACTACCTAGTGCACTAGATCCATAAAGACCAGTCACTTATCCGGGGTGGTGGAGGTGGGTGGCAGGAAGAGGGGTGACGGGCACCGACGTCCCTCACACTGTGTTTACATTAATAATAATAATCTGATCATTATCAGACACCTGCTGCTATCTGATTAGTACAGGATAAACAAAGAAGCTGCTCAATCAGTTGCCACCTTCACTATCCCCACCACCCTGCACACACACACACACACACACACAGCTTTCCAATAACCTGATTACTGAATCACCACAGATTGTAAAAACACTACATGGTCAAAAGTATGTGGACGCCCCTCCTAATGACTGACTTGTTGTTTCTGCTTCATCGTTTGCTAACAGGTGTATAAATATGATAGAAGGTAATTGATCTGTTTTGTTTGTACCAACAGTTTGGGGAAGTCCCCTTTCTCTGTCAGCATGATTACAGCCCTGAGCAGCTCCAGTCCTGGTCTCAACCCAACTCAACACTTTTGGGATGAATTACACTCAGACTGTGAGCCGGGCCTTCTCTTCTCTTCCAGCATCAGTGCCGGACCTCACTGACTCTACTGACTGAATGAATTCCCACAGACACACTCCAAAGTCCTGTAGAAAGGCTTCTTAGGAGAGCGAATGATCTTCAGTATTAAACAGGATTTAATAATCAGCTCTCGTTTAGGTGTCCTGATACTTTTGACCACAGAGTGAATCAGCCAGCGCTCAGTAACCTGAGTGTTTATGTGATGAACATCGTATTGCTATCAAATCTAAAAATCTAATCACTACATTCCTCTGATGACGTCATGACTTTATGGAGTATTAAATATTGTCTAAAGTTTTGGGACGCTTATTCTCAGCCCTGATTGGGAGGGACGTATTTGGGGTTTGTGTAGGAGAACCCAAGGAACTCGTCCTGATCCAGATTCATGATGACCAGTTTGTCGGTGGGCGTCAGCTCCGTCGGCATCTTCGTAAACTCGCGATCAAAGTTGCACGTGTCCCGACTGTTTTTCTGCAAATCAGAAATAAAAGGACGAGCGTTAATCCTCAAGGTGAGCGTTTACGATCTTCCTGATTCCCATGATGCTTTGTGTAGCAGATCTGTGTGAAATGATTAATAATTCTGGTGAGAGGATGTTTACTACTGCTCTTACCTGAGGAGTTCCACAAGTGTCTGTTCTGGGCCCAGTTCATTTGTGCTGTATTTTATTAAACAGCGCGGTGAGAAATAATTCTGTCTCTGTTACTGCTGACTGAACTCTGAATGATTTCAAATCATTTAACAAACAGAATAAAAAACGAAACATTTGATTTATAATCCAACCGCGTTATCACCCTGATTAGCAGATTTAGTTGATGAGACTCGTACGTGATTACAGCAGCTCTGTTAAAAATAAATCTCATTTATATTAAACCTCACCAGCACACTGAAAGTTTCTACAGGAACACTAAACCAAACTCAAACTCAGAGCAGAATCACATCAGTCTGAAAAAGCACGAGAGTTTTAAAACCCAAACAGAGGAAATTAGGAGTAACGGTGATGAACCCACCCAGACACGCTAAGCTCTGCAGATCCTCCATTAGTGCAGCGCCTCGATCAGACAGCAGAGGGTGCTGTACTGCAGCTAGGATTTTTTTCTTTTCTGTCCCATACCGGCAGCGCCAGTCAACAGCAGAGCCCACGTCTAAACTCAGATCCCCATTCAGTAATGGTTTATCGAGATCTCTCCAGATTTGCTGAATCTTTCTATAATATCATGTACGGTAGATGGTGAAAGACTAAATTATCTTGTGTTGAGAAATGTTCTTTTTGAACTGATTGAGGATTCTCCTGTAGTTTGGAACACAGAGGTGAGCCACGCCCCATCACCTTCCTTTTATACCTGATCATGATTCAACAGAATCAACAAATCACAGATTCTTCATTTTTATAAAATGTTTTAACTTTTCATGAATTGTGGTTTGTGTCTCGTGTTTCCTCACATCAATTCTCACTGACCCCCACCTATACCCCCCTCACCCTGCCCCGCCTCACCCTGCCCCGCCTGTCCATCTTGGGTTACTGAGAGAACATTCTGCACCAGAGTCTCCAAACCCGAGAAGAAAAGCAGGAAGTGAAATGAAGGGATTAGAGGAGGAGGAGGAGGATTCTCTCCGGCTCAACATTAATGCAAATCCATGAAAAGAAGCGAATCATCTGGAACCCTCCGATAAACACACACACACACACACACACACACACACACACACACACACACAGTAAACAACAGCCACACACACACACATTCACACACACATAGTAAACAACAGCCCCCCCCCCCACACACACACACACACTCTCACACACACACAGTAAACAA
>NC_086009.1:87500-125000 GCF_030014385.1 Trichomycterus rosablanca | reverse complement strand
TCATCCTCACCACCTCATCCTCACCTCATCCTTCATCACCACCTCATCCTTCATCCTCATCCTTCATCCTCACCATCTCACCCTCACCACCTCATCCTTCATCCTCACCATCTCATCATCACCACCTCATCCTTCATCCTCATCCTTCATCCTCACCATCTCATCCTCACCACCTCATCCTCACCTCATCCTTCATCACCACCTCATCCTCACCTCATCCTTCATCATCACCACCTCATCCTTCATCACCACCTCACCCTCACCTCATCCTTCATCATCACCACCTCACCCTCACCACCTCATCCTCACCTCATCCTTCATCATCACCACCTCATCCTCACCACCTCGTCCTTCATCATCACCACCTCATCCTCACCACCTCACCCTCACCACCTCACCCTCACCACCTCATCCTTCATCCTCACCACCTCATCCTTCATCATCACCACCTCACCCTCACCACCTCATCCTTCATCCTCACCATCTCATCATCACCATCTCATCATCACCATCTCATCCTCACCATCTCATCCTCACCACCTCATCCTCACCTCATCCTTCATCACCACCTCATCCTTCATCCTCACCATCTCACCCTCACCACCTCATCCTTCATCCTCACCATCTCATCATCACCACCTCATCCTCACCTCATCCTTCATCACCACCTCATCCTTCATCCTCATCCTTTATCCTCACCATCTCACCCTCACCACCTCATCCTTCATCCTCACCATCTCACCCTCACCACCTCATCCTTCATCCTCACCATCTCATCATCACCACCTCATCCTCACCTCATCCTTCATCACCACCTCATCCTTCATCCTCATCCTTTATCCTCACCATCTCACCCTCACCACCTCATCCTTCATCCTCACCATCTCATCATCACCACCTCATCCTTCATCCTCATCCTTCATCCTCACCATCTCATCCTCACCACCTCATCCTCACCTCATCCTTCATCACCACCTCACCCTCACCTCATCCTTCATCATCACCACCTCACCCTCACCACCTCATCCTCACCTCATCCTTCATCATCACCACCTCATCCTCACCACCTCATCCTTCATCATCACCATCTCATCCTCACCACCTCATCCTCACCACCTCGTCCTTCATCATCACCACCTCATCCTTCATCCTCACCACCTCATCCTTCATCATCACCACCTCATCCTCACCACCTCACCCTCACCACCTCACCCTCACCACCTCATCCTTCATCCTCACCACCTCATCCTTCATCATCACCACCTCACCCTCACCACCTCATCCTTCATCATCACCATCTCATCCTCACCATCTCATCCTCACCACCTCATCCTCACCTCATCCTTCATCACCACCTCATCCTTCATCCTCACCATCTCACCCTCACCACCTCATCCTTCATCCTCACCATCTCATCATCACCACCTCATCCTCACCTCATCCTTCATCACCACCTCATCCTTCATCCTCATCCTTTATCCTCACCATCTCACCCTCACCACCTCATCACCACCACCTCATCCTTCATCCTCACCATCTCATCATCACCACCTCATCCTTCATCATCACCACCTCACCCTCACCACCTCATCCTTCATCCTCACCATCTCATCCTCACCACCTCATCCTTCATCCTCATCCTTCATCCTCACCATCTCACCCTCATCACCTCATCCTTCATCCTCACCACCTCATCCTTCATCCTCCATCCTCACCATCTCACCCTCACCACCTCATCCTCACCACTTCATTCTCACCCTTCACCAGTTCCTCACATCTAGTTTAGGAGTTTATCTGTGATGAACACCATCATCATTTACTCCAGAACGTTGAGTATTAAAGCTGAAGCATCTGAAGCTTCCTCTCATCTCTACAGTTCAGTGATTCATTTCCTCAGACGTGTCTCATAACAACCTGAAACAGAAGCCTGGAAATCCTGGAGCTTTTATTGATTTTAGAACAGTAAAAGGTAAAAATCCCGGATCTACACACACGTGTCCTGATCTTCACCCGGTAACACACACGAGTTTATTGATTTAAAAGGGTTAAACCCCCCCCCCCGGGTATTTACTCTTCAGTACTGTAGCTCTAGCTTCTGATGGAGGTAAAATTATTAGTATAAATGTGTGTGTACAGTTAAGTGTGTACAGGTGTGTGTGTGTGTGTGTGTGTGTGTGTGTGTACAGTACGTACAGCTTTAGGTTTGAATGGAGGTTGAACCTCTTTGTTCTCCAGTTTCTCCCAGTCCATGTAGCGGAAGAACCCGTGCTCTCGTATATCCCGCTCTCCCTCAGGCCCGCAGCCCAAACGCTTCCCAGGGTGCTTCGTCATCAACTAGGATCAAACAGGTAAACAAACAGCTGTAAATCAGGTGCAGATGTGCTGCTGGAAACAAGTACCAGGTCCTCTTTAACTCAGATGATCTGTAATTGGGGGAGCGTTCTCCTTCTGGTCCCATCAGCACCGCTTCTGCACGGGGTTCCACTCCTACAGAACTAATGAGATTCAGACGTGATTCAGAAGTGATTCAGATTCAGATGGAATCTCCTCACCCTCACACCTTTAACCCAGAGAGTGAGATTAGGGTACGTACCCCTTTACAGATCGCCACTGCCTCTTTAGACATGGATTTGGGATACGAGACGTGATGCTCCATGATGGACTGGAAGAGCTCGTCCTCGTCCTCACCATCAAACGGGGGCTAAACAGAATATATAATAATATAAATAATAATAATAACAAAAACATCAAATACAATAACACATTAATATGTTTATGTTTGTTTATCTTATTTACAGAATCTCACCTGTCCAGCTAGCATTTCATATAGCAGCACCCCAAACGCCCACCAGTCCACCGACTTCCCATACGGCTGATACGCAATGATCTAACACACACACACACACACACACACACACACACACACACACACACACACACACACACACACACACACACACACACACACACACTAGGTTGGACTGAATTCAGTGGGACTTCAGTTTAGAGGGGATCAGTAATGATCTGTTATTCAGGTAGATGAATGTTGGTCTTTAGTTTAGGTGAAATATCTGATTTATTCTCATTTATGTTTGTCTGATTAATACGGGAGGAGAAAATAAAGAGAAAACAAAACCTAACAAACCTCGAGAGCCTTATTTAATCACCTGATAAAAAAAATAAATCAGATCTTACAGACAGAATCAAAAACCCTGTCCCAAAGAGATCCACCATACTGACTCCAATTGTCACCAATTTAACTCAGATCTTTTGGAATATGTTGCTTGTAGCGGCTCGTTTGCCAGCGTTCTTTGATCTTTTTCATTTCGTGACGGCTCCCTGTTGAGAGGAGCCCCACAGATGAACCCACACTGGACGAGGGATGGAGTAGCTGCTCCGCCCGATGTGAACCGAGCTCCTTTCTTTTTCTAAACACGTGAGTTATAATTTTATTTTATATTATTATAATTAATTATACTCTGGTGGAGCGAGTAGCTGGTGCTGAGGAAACTTTCATCTTTATTTCATTGCTTTATCTGTGATGGTGCACTGGGCGTGTCTCAGATGTTGTTTCTGTTATTTTGGCCACCCTTTAATTTGCAGTTTCATTTTTGTTTAAATATTGGGTTCATCCTCCCTGTTCTCACACCTG
The DNA here is from genome assembly GCF_030014385.1 of Trichomycterus rosablanca. Classification (NCBI taxonomy): domain Eukaryota; kingdom Metazoa; phylum Chordata; class Actinopteri; order Siluriformes; family Trichomycteridae; genus Trichomycterus; species Trichomycterus rosablanca. The sequence continues at coordinate 121,348 of NC_086009.1, read as the reverse complement.
CCACTTCAGTGTGAGGCACGCCCTGCCCCGCCCTGGTACAATCAGGTGTTTTGGTGGGGTACTGACCTCAGGAGCGATGTAATCCGGAGTTCCACAGAAGGTTTTGGTTGTGACTCCCTCTAACATGTTCTCCTTACACATCCCAAAATCTGCTATCTTAATGTGACCTTCACAGTCCAGCATCACATTATCCAACTTCAGATCTCTAAAGGGGGGAGGGGGGTGGAGAGGATAGGGGGGGTCAGATCTTCTAGTTCCTGTTTACCGGCTCTCAAAATGAGCTTCTGATGGACTCACCTGTAAATGATGCCCTTCACGTGCAAGAAGAACAATCCTATAGCAATCTCTGCAGCGTAGAACCTACACACACACACACACACACAAACACACACACACACACACACACACACACACACACACACACACACCTGTCAGGAACATTATGGAGTTCAGGTGCTGCAGCCACACCCACTACAAACAGACGTCTAAAAACAATTCTATAAAATAAATGATATGCCTGCAACTTTGTGACAATAGTTTTGGGAAGGTCCGAGCTCGTCAACCATTTAATGTGACAAGAAAAAATCAGGAGGGGGCAAATACTTTTTCACACAGTAAGATTCTGTAACTGGCGTGTAGAGTGCTGGCACGTTTCTTCATTCATCTCCCTCCACGACGTTCCTCTGGACTCATCTCTCCATCTCTGAGTCTCTCAGTCAGACTGTAGAGTTCAGTTCTATTATTTCTATGTAGATGGTAAATGTGTAGAATTGTTGTAGCCGCTAGAGGAAGAGGAACGCTCTGCTTGATGCTAGCTGTAAATGCTAAATCCCAAACTTTTCATGCCAACACGGGCGTGTCTGCTGGAATGAAGTCATTCGGGCTACGTGACCATGTGACCTTTGTGATGTCATGTATAACCCAGGCTAACAGGAGAGCATGCTAACAATGTTAGCGCGGCGTCAGTACTCACACTGCATGTGGTTCTTTGAACTTTCCAACCTGCTGGATCTGGTACATCAGATCTCCTCCATTAATGTACTCCATCACAAAGTACAGGCGGTCCTGCACACACACACACACACACACACACACACAGGATGTTATATATGCACACAATACAGAGCACAGTTCAGTATTTCACAGCTGCATCTTGTTTGCTTTAATGTTCCTTGACGTGTCTAGAACTCGACTCAATCCACCTGCTGCAATCTGAATTGATTAAACGTTTGGAAGGGCACATTGGGGTTTATAGGGATCTGATTGGTGGTTCAGGTTGTGTTCATAGATTCTAACTAACACCATAGCGAGAGAAACCTTTGTTCATCCCATTAAAGTGTTTAAGTGTAAAGCTCGCACATCCTGCCCACTACAGGACAGGTTTAAAACTTTAGATCTCTGTACCGCCCCCTAGTGGTTGGTATAGACTCTGATATTGATTAATAACAAAATAACAAAAATAGTTTTATTAGACATACAGAACATCATTCCCACCAAAACAAAATCATCAGAATTAGGTCCAAATATCGAGATGTTCTGTTAGAGAAGTTATGGGGATCAGTGCTCGTTATCAGCTCGTTATTGGTGCACCCTTAATTATTATTTAACTGGAGCTGAATACAACTGAGCTGCTCATTACAACTAACAATGTGTGTTTGTTTAGCTGCAGACCCTAACTGTGTGTGTGTGTGTGTGTGTGTGTGTGTGTGTGTATGAATGTGAGTACCATGGTCTGGAAGCAGGAATGTAGCTGGGTGAGGAACGGAGGTTTTCCTGAAAGTGCCAGCACCCTCTTCTCCACCATGGTACACTCCACATCATCATCCTGTATCACCACGTCCTTCTTCAGCACCTTAATCGCAAACAACTCGTCCGATCCTTTCGTTTCAGCCAGCATCACCTACACACACGTGAGAGGGTGAGAGTCACGGTCAGAGTTAACCCCAACCCTAACCCAAGCACAGCGCCCCCTTCAGTACTGTGAGAACACACAGGACCGCTCTGCACTGACCTCACGCTGCTGTGTGTATTTACACCTTCCATAACCCCAACGGATCAGCAGCACTGGAACCAAGAACATCAAGCACACACACACACTCACACACACACACTAACACATACACACATATACACAATCACACTTACACATACACACATACACAATCACACTCACACACAGTAACACACACACTTCATCACACTCACACACATATACCCAATCACACACACTAACACATATACTCTATTACACTCTCACACACACAATCACACACAGTTATTACCACTCACACATACACACACATTCATTAACACATGCACACATATATATATACTCACACACACATAATCTCACACAAACACACACACACCTCTGCTTTTCAGCAACACCCGATATGCCTGTTCCCATGGCAACTGCCAGCTGCTGAAAAAGGAGACCCCATGTACCCAAACACACACACACACACACACACACACACACACACACACACACACAAACACACGTCTGAAACGTCGTCCAGCCATTTTATTCACATTTCCATTCATCACTACACCCACTCATTCATCTTCAGTAAACAGCTCATTCTGGCCGGGGTTCCAGTGGATCCTGAGCACAATTTTATTTTTGCATTTGTCATTTTTCTCTTTATTTGAGGGTGACATGATGGTGTTAGTGTGAGTGCCACACATCCTCAGTGTTTTGGGGACCTGGGTTCAAACTTTAACTCTGATGAACATGGGTACTCTTCAGGCTCTGATCTGACCCCCCCTGCATGCAGTAGGTACATTGGCTGCTCAGTGAGTGAGAGATGATCCTGTTCAGAGTGAACGGTGGCAGATCTTCCCATGTTCACCATTAAACTCCTGCAACTAAGTCAAAATGCAGCTACATGTCTGGTTCTCCACCCAAGTGCTGCCACATCATCACCCCACAGTGATGGTTTATAAAGACACAAGCTTAGTACACCTTGCTCTGTACCCCGATCCAAAAAAAAAGGTAACCTGACAAAATGGGACAGGTAGAAAGTAAATCAGGTAGAGAGTGAGACAGGTAGAGAGTGAGACAGGTATAGTGACCTTGCCAAAGCTTCCTTTCCCCAGCACCATGAGGAAGTTGAAGTCAGAGAGCTTCATTCGGTCTTTGTTTCCGTTACTGTCCAGTTTAGACACTGAAGATTCTGTCTTCTTAGAGACGGAAGCAATTTTAGCTTTCTGGAAACACACAGACAGACACACACACACACACACACACACACACACACACACTGGTATTATAACAGTTTCTAAATGATCAGAATGTATCTCAGCAGTTTCTTGTCATTGCTGTGCTGCTTTAGTCAGTGTGGGAGCATCATGAAGCTGCTTCTAAACTCTCCTGGTCCTGCAGGAGCAGCAAAATCACTGGAACTAAAATCCCGGTGTGGTTAGGACGTGCTGCATGCTTGTTGGGGGTGAGTGGGAACACGTACCTGTTTAGGTACAGCAGGTGTGTTTCTTCTCTGGTTTACAATAATCAGGTGATCAGTTTTAATGATGGAGCTGCTGTCAGGAGGTTTTGGCTCTGCTCTGAGCTCTCAGTCCTGATTTGTACTCCTGTTTTTACAGACCGGAGCCTCCTCACAGCTCCACGGTGGAGCGGGAGTGCCGTGACCATACAGATGGATGATTTGGTAACATCTGGATTAAAGGAGTGGGAGCTGAACAGCAGCTGCATGCTGATGAGAGACGATCGCTGAACTGTACAGGTTCTGTTGTTTTTTTTCTGTAACATTCTGAACATAATGAACTATGTGGTTATATCTAAGGGTGGGCGTGGTTACTGGCTGCACACTCTTGTATTTGTTTAGTAAATCTGTAATTTATTGCTCTAATTAACTGAACAGTGGATGAAACGTTCATTATTTAGAATACGTTTGTGTGCTAGAGTCTGAGATGGATGGGCGTGGCCGTGCTGGTGGATATGCTGGTTTTCAGGGCTGATCATGGCTATAGAGTGTGTGTTGTGTATATAAGGAGTGTGTGCTGTATGTTACTCTGTACTCATGACATGTAATGATGTTTCACCTCCAGCTTCTGACGTAACTCTTCATTTCCTTCTTCTCCTTCAGGAGCTACAGGTACATTAAAGTACTCGCCCTCCTCCTGACTCAGCAGCTTAAACCTGCACACACACACACTCGGTATCAGCAACACACACCACACACACACACACACACACACACACACTCTACTGTACTCTACTGTACTATACACACACTCAGCTCTACCACTCACACTCATACTGTACTCTACTGTGTGTGTGTAGTTTGTGTATGTGTGTGTATATACTGTGTGTATGTGTGTGTAGTGTATGTGTTTTCTGTTTGTATGTATGTGTATACTGTGTGTGTACACTGTGTGCGCGTACATATTGTATGTGTGTGTGTACACTGTGTGTGTGTGTGTGTGTGTGTGTGTGTATCTCACCAGCCATCCACACTCTGTTTCTGTAGTTCTGAGATGCCGAATGAGAGTGATCCCATAAAATCATTCCTGCTGGTTAAATCCCAGTCCCACATTTCCACCGATAACCTCCGATCCTTATCAGAGTCCTTCAGATTACTAACACACACACACACACACACACACACACACACACACACACACAGGATAAAAGCATTATTATTATTATTACATGCTGTCTGTTACTCTTCAGTGTTGTAATTATTATAAAGAATAAACACACGCAGTGATGGACCATAACAGAGTATTAATACTTCATTACAGTAACATTCAGAGCATTTATTCACCTCCAGATCATCAGAAGCACTTTAATCATCACGAGATCATTTGCTCCACAGTGCAGTGACAGGTCTGTCCTGATTATTATTATAATATTATTTATATTTCTGTGGTGTTATCTGGAGTAATGTACGTGTTCAGGGAGAAACGAGGTTTTCCTGCAGAAGAACTGAAGCGTATGAAGTGAAAGAAGAAAGTAAGTGTGCATCAGATGATCAGAACCCATTAGATACAGAATCATGTCAAACCTGATGAGCTGCATCAGTGCAGTGAGCAGGAAACACACACAGTGCTAAACTGAGGAACATTCAGCACCTCAAACTGAAATCATCTATCAGGATTTAAATGTTCCAGCACTGGAACCAAATCCAGAGCTGAATCATCTTCATATTAATAATAACGTCTGTGCATAAACAGTGAATCTCCTCATTCTGAATAAATCATCTTTATTTATTAGATTCTCTGTAATTTCACAAAACACTTGATTATTATTCAGGACCACGAGGGTTTAACATTTATTTACATTCTCCTGATTTTTCTCCAGCTGAGTCTGACTGTTAGTCTGGGTTTAGTGAAAGCTGGGAGAACGTTACCTGCCTGACTGCATTGTGCCAACTGTAAAGTGTGGTGAAGGAGGGATAATGCCATGGGTTGTTTTAGGGAGATGGCCTAGGCCTCTTAGTTCCAGTGAGAGGATATCTTAATGTTTTAGCAAATCAAGATATGCTGGACAGTTTTATACTTTCAACTCTGTGGGAACCACAAAACCAGAACTCAGTAATTATATTATCGAGTGTCCACATACTTTTGACCATATACTGTAGCTGATAGTCTGCATTACTCCATCACATCACCATAAACATAACCAGTAAAGCTTCTCACAATGTGAAGGTCTCGTTCCATGTGGGGTTCAGGCAGCACTTTATGGTCTTGGTCTTCTGTTTGCTCTCACTTTTGGGATCAGGAATGAGTTTGAGCTTCACATACGGATCAGACAGGCCGTTGGGATCCATGGGAACCAGGTTCCTCCCCTCCTTAACTGGAGCACACAGAGAACTGGAGTTAAGGACAAACTGGGTTCAATCAGATCAGCAGCATCAGTATCAGGAACCTTTCAGCAGCAGGAGGAACCGAGCTGAGAGAACCTGCATGAAGGTGTGATTTTAAATCCAGACACTAATTAAAATTTAAATTATACAGATTTACATTTAAAATTAACAACTTCTTAAATTTTATTTTGAGTTTAAGATTTAAATCATCTCATTTAAAACTAAAATGATGTGATGATGTTTAATGAGTGAGTGAAGCACTGTGGGTAATATTATACCCCGCTTCCATCTAGTGGTGAGACTGTAACACTGCAGATTATCCCTGTCACGAGACCTTGATGTTATAGTCCAGTGATCCACTCATGATCAGATTCATGAGATGTGATGGATTTGCACCCTGTGCAGAGTCTGCCTGTGTTGTGCTCAGTGTTTCCTAGCAAAACTCACCACGCCCCTGACCAGGTAAACTCAGAATGTGAAAGTGGGAATTCTGTGGGATGTTTAATGTTGTTTTGGATTTTCCACAGGCGATGCCATCATGGCGGGGTATAAAAGCAGCATTAAAGAAACTTTCAGTCATTTCTGAGCTTTCAATACGTTTTGGAGTTTGTCTGTGGGAATTTTGCCCATCCAGTATAAAGAGAGATATGAACCGTCAGGCACTGGTGTTAGACATGAAGGTCTGGCTCTTAATCGATGCTCTAATTCATCCCAAAGGTGATCAGTGAGATTGAGGTACAAATGATGTGCACAGTAATGCTGAAAAAGATAAGGACCATCCCTAAACTCTTGCCACAGAGAGTTTATTTAATATAATTGTTTATTTTACACGTTCACAATGGGTGTGGCTTAAACACCTGAACTCAATTAGGCCCCAGAGTGTAAAAATGAACACACAGAGATTAAAATCAGAATGTTAATCTGAAAAATCTATTTTTCCAAAATACATCAAGTACCACCTGAATATTAATGTTTCATAAACATCACACCATTTTAAATTGTGCTATAATCACAAAAATGAATTAGAGTGATTTATTGATAAAGAAATAGTTTATGGTTTAGATCAGTAATGAGCTGCTGATCACTGTAGTGTATTTACTGTGCTGTTACTACACTTCACCAGCAGGGGGAGACAAACAGCAGAGATTAGAGCGGGGTTACACAGACTCACTGCACACGGTCAGGACGCTGCTCTTGATGTTGGCGGCGATCTGGATCCGGCCGCGGCACTCGGTGTGATCGGTTCCACACAGACTCGGGACGTTAGCGACGCATCGCTTATGTATGTTCATCATACAGTCTGAACACACACACACACACACACACACACACACACACACACACACATCAAATACATTATAACTACATCACACACAACCCCCAGTCACATATAGAACCTCTGCAGTAATAATGTGGTGAATAATAATAAACCTAAATATTGTGGGATTGTTTCCAACATGATAAACACATTTATTCTAGCTTCATTTTAATCCAGCTGATGGCGCTAATTATAGTTCAGTCATACAGTATGTCTGAGAAATAGTGATTCAGTGATAATCATTCCACTACAGCCAAAAACATCAAACTTAACATGCTAGCTAAAAAGTGTATGATGCTGTATGGTGGTGTAGAATGCAGTAGGGTGCTGTGTGAGGCTGTAGGGAGGTGGTGTAGGATGGTGTAGGATAGTGTAGGATAGTGTAGGATGGTGTAGGGTGGTGTAGGATAGTGTAGGGTGGTGTAGGATAGTGTAGGGTGGTGTAGGATAGTGTAGGATGGTGTAGGGTGGTGTAGGATAGTGTAGGGTGGTGTAGGATAGTGTAGGATGGTGTAGGATAGTGTAGGATGGTGTAGGATAGTGTAGGGTGGTGTAGGATAGTGTAGGATGGTGTAGGATGGTGTAGGATAGTGTAGGGTGGTGTAGGATAGTGTAGGATGGTGTAGGATAGTGTAGGATGGTGTAGGATAGTGTAGGGTGGTGTAGGATAGTGTAGGATAGTGTAGGATGGTGTAGGGTGGTGTAGGATAGTGTAGGATAGTGTAGGATAGTGTAGGATAGTGTAGGGTGGTGTAGGATAGTGTAGGGTGGTGTAGGATAGTGTAGGGTGGTGTAGGATAGTGTAGGGTGGTGTAGGATAGTGTAGGATAGTGTAGGATAGTGTAGGGTGGTGTAGGATAGTGTAGGATGGTGTAGGGTGGTGTAGGATAGTGTAGGATAGTGTAGGATAGTGTAGGGTGGTGTAGGATAGTGTAGGGTGGTGTAGGATAGTGTAGGGTGGTGTAGGATAGTGTAGGATAGTGTAGGATAGTGTAGGGTGGTGTAGGATAGTGTAGGATGGTGTAGGGTGGTGTAGGATAGTGTAGGATAGTGTAGGATGGTGTAGGGTGGTGTAGGGTGGTGTAGGGTGGTGTAGGATAGTGTAGGATAGTGTAGGGTGGTGTAGGATAGTGTAGGATAGTGTAGGATGGTGTAGGATAGTGTAGGGTGGTGTAGGATAGTGTAGGATAGTGTAGGATAGTGTAGGGTGGTGTAGGATAGTGTAGGATGGTGTAGGGTGGTGTAGGATAGTGTAGGATAGTGTAGGATAGTGTAGGGTGGTGTAGGATAGTGTAGGGTGGTGTAGGATAGTGTAGGATAGTGTAGGATAGTGTAGGGTGGTGTAGGATAGTGTAGGATGGTGTAGGGTGGTGTAGGATAGTGTAGGATAGTGTAGGATAGTGTAGGATAGTGTAGGGTGGTGTAGGATAGTGTAGGGTGGTGTAGGATAGTGTAGGGTGGTGTAGGATAGTGTAGGATAGTGTAGGATAGTGTAGGGTGGTGTAGGATAGTGTAGGGTGGTGTAGGATAGTGTAGGATAGTGTAGGATAGTGTAGGGTGGTGTAGGATAGTGTAGGATGGTGTAGGGTGGTGTAGGATAGTGTAGGATAGTGTAGGATAGTGTAGGATAGTGTAGGGTGGTGTAGGATAGTGTAGGGTGGTGTAGGATAGTGTAGGATGGTGTAGGATAGTGTAGGATGGTGTAGGATAGTGTAGGGTGGTGTAGGATAGTGTAGGGTGGTGTAGGATAGTGTAGGATGGTGTAGGGTGGTGTAGGATAGTGTAGGGTGGTGTAGGATAGTGTAGGATGGTGTAGGATAGTGTAGGATGGTGTAGGATAGTGTAGGGTGGTGTAGGATAGTGTAGGATGGTGTAGGATGGTGTAGGATAGTGTAGGGTGGTGTAGGATAGTGTAGGATGGTGTAGGATAGTGTAGGATGGTGTAGGATAGTGTAGGGTGGTGTAGGATAGTGTAGGATAGTGTAGGATGGTGTAGGGTGGTGTAGGATAGTGTAGGATAGTGTAGGGTGGTGTAGGATAGTGTAGGATAGTGTAGGATAGTGTAGGATAGTGTAGGGTGGTGTAGGATAGTGTAGGGTGGTGTAGGATAGTGTAGGGTGGTGTAGGATAGTGTAGGGTGGTGTAGGATAGTGTAGGATAGTGTAGGATAGTGTAGGGTGGTGTAGGATAGTGTAGGATGGTGTAGGGTGGTGTAGGATAGTGTAGGATAGTGTAGGATAGTGTAGGATGGTGTAGGGTGGTGTAGGGTGGTGTAGGATAGTGTAGGATAGTGTAGGGTGGTGTAGGATAGTGTAGGATAGTGTAGGGTGGTGTAGGATGGTGTAGGATAGTGTAGGATAGTGTAGGGTGGTGTAGGATAGTGTAGGATAGTGTAGGATAGTGTAGGGTGGTGTAGGATAGTGTAGGGTGGTGTAGGATAGTGTAGGGTGGTGTAGGATAGTGTAGGATAGTGTAGGGTGGTGTAGGATAGTGTAGGATAGTGTAGGATAGTGTAGGATAGTGTAGGATGGTGTAGGGTGGTGTAGGATAGTGTAGGATAGTGTAGGATAGTGTAGGATAGTGTAGGATAGTGTAGGATGGTGTAGGATAGTGTAGGATGGTGTAGGATAGTGTAGGGTGGTGTAGGATAGTGTAGGGTGGTGTAGGATAGTGTAGGATAGTGTAGGATGGTGTAGGATAGTGTAGGGTGGTGTAGGATAGTGTAGGGTGGTGTAGGATAGTGTAGGATAGTGTAGGATGGTGTAGGATAGTGTAGGGTGGTGTAGGATAGTGTAGGGTGGTGTAGGATAGTGTAGGATAGTGTAGGATGGTGTAGGATAGTGTAGGGTGGTGTAGGATAGTGTAGGGTGGTGTAGGATAGTGTAGGATGGTGTAGGATGGTGTAGGGTGGTGTAGGATAGTGTAGGGTGGTGTAGGATAGTGTAGGATGGTGTAGGATAGTGTAGGATAGTGTAGGGTGGTGTAGGATAGTGTAGGGTGGTGTAGGATAGTGTAGGATGGTGTAGGATAGTGTAGGATAGTGTAGGGTGGTGTAGGATAGTGTAGGGTGGTGTAGGATAGTGTAGGATAGTGTAGGGTGGTGTAGGATAGTGTAGGGTGGTGTAGGATAGTGTAGGATAGTGTAGGATAGTGTAGGATGGTGTAGGATAGTGTAGGGTGGTGTAGGATAGTGTAGGGTGGTGTAGGATAGTGTAGGGTGGTGTAGGATAGTGTAGGGTGGTGTAGGATAGTGTAGGGTGGTGTAGGATAGTGTAGGATAGTGTAGGGTGGTGTAGGATAGTGTAGGATAGTGTAGGGTGGTGTAGGATAGTGTAGGGTGGTGTAGGATAGTGTAGGATAGTGTAGGATAGTGTAGGGTGGTGTAGGATAGTGTAGGATAGTGTAGGATGGTGTAGGATAGTGTAGGATGGTGTAGGATAGTGTAGGATGGTGTAGGGTGGTGTAGGGTGGTGTAGGATAGTGTAGGATAGTGTAGGATGGTGTAGGGTGGTGTAGGATAGTGTAGGATAGTGTAGGATAGTGTAGGGTGGTGTAGGATAGTGTAGGATAGTGTAGGGTGGTGTAGGATGGTGTAGGATAGTGTAGGATGGTGTAGGGTGGTGTAGGGTGGTGTAGGATAGTGTAGGATGGTGTAGGATGGTGTAGGATAGTGTAGGGTGGTGTAGGATAGTGTAGGATAGTGTAGGATAGTGTAGGATGGTGTAGGGTGGTGTAGGATAGTGTAGGATAGTGTAGGATGGTGTAGGGTGGTGTAGGATAGTGTAGGGTGGTGTAGGATAGTGTAGGATGGTGTAGGATAGTGTAGGATGGTGTAGGATAGTGTAGGGTGGTGTAGGATAGTGTAGGATGGTGTAGGATGGTGTAGGGTGGTGTAGGATAGTGTAGGGTGGTGTAGGATAGTGTAGGATAGTGTAGGATAGTGTAGGATAGTGTAGGATGGTGTAGGGTGGTGTAGGATAGTGTAGGGTGGTGTAGGATAGTGTAGGATAGTGTAGGATAGTGTAGGATGGTGTAGGATAGTGTAGGGTGGTGTAGGATAGTGTAGGATGGTGTAGGATAGTGTAGGATGGTGTAGGATAGTGTAGGATGGTGTAGGGTGGTGTAGGGTGGTGTAGGATAGTGTAGGATAGTGTAGGATGGTGTAGGATAGTGTAGGATGGTGTAGGATAGTGTAGGGTGGTGTAGGATAGTGTAGGATGGTGTAGGATGGTGTAGGGTGGTGTAGGATAGTGTAGGATGGTGTAGGATAGTGTAGGATGGTGTAGGATAGTGTAGGGTGGTGTAGGATAGTGTAGGATAGTGTAGGATAGTGTAGGATGGTGTAGGGAGGTGTAGGGAGGTGTATGGAGGTGTAGGATGGTGTAGGGAGGTGTAGGATGGTGTAGGGAGGTGTATGGAGGTGTAGGGAGGTGTAGGATGGTGTAGGGAGGTGTATGGAGGTGTATGGAGGTGTAGGATGGTGTAGGGAGGTGTATGGAGGTGTAGGATGGTGTAGGGAGGTGTAGGATGGTGTAGGGAGGTGTATGGAGGTGTAGGATGGTGTAGGGAGGTGTAGGATGGTGTAGGGAGGTGTATGGAGGTGTATGAAGGTCTATGGAGGTGTAGGATGGTGTAGGGAGGTGTAGGGAGGTGTAGGGAGGTGTATGGAGGTGTAGGATGGTGTAGGGAGGTGTATGGAGGTGTATGGAGGTCTATGGAGGTGTAGGATGGTGTAGGGAGGTGTAGGGAGGTGTATGGAGGTGTATGGAGGTGTAGGGAGGTGTAGGATGGTGTAGGCTGCAGCTTTTTGATATTAGGATGCAAATCAAAAATGTCTGAATGTCTAAATCCATTAGTGGGGCGAGTTCTCCTGCCATCAAGAACATTTACACTGAACATCTATACTGAGGGGAGATCTGCAGCAACAGGAGCGTTCCTCTCACCGCTTACATGAACCACAGGGGGGGTCTGCTAACATACAGGTGAGGAGATGAACACCAAACTCCAAACTTACTGAACTCTGTGAAGATGTAGAACCTGATTTTACACACACATCAGTAGACACCTGGACCTTGACCAGGTCGGACCTGTACGGGTGTTACTCACGTTCACATCTCATGCCCTGGTGTATGAGGCCGTACAGCAGCGATCCACAGTGATCACAGAAGGTGGGGCTGGAGTAGGTGTGAACTTTAAACTTGTGTTTACTGCGCGGGTCCTGCAGGGGGAGACAGAGACACAACAAATACCCATCAGTAATGATCTGTTAGATTCAGATCTGGGGACTGGGGAAGACGCTGAATGAACTAAACTCGTCATGGTGATGGAGCAGGTGGGGGTGTTAGATTGGGTGGGGGGGGTGGGGGGGGGTTACACTGGGCCGACTGGTTCATGGATGTTATTTTTCATTTTAAAATGAGCATGTTCTCTCTGTAAAATAACACATGGATCTGTAACAGGGTGCACAAACTTTCACAAGAGAATCTACTGATTATAAAATAAATACATTATTATTATGAATGATATTTTCTCTGGTTTGGCATGTTCTCCCCTAGTCTGAGTTTTCCGGTTCTAAATCACTTCCCAATATGGGCAAAAACTAGAAATACAACCTGTACAGGTGCCCCTCACTCAGGACCAAATCCACCTTCTGCATGTTTTTGAAAGGTTAAGGGTTCAAACCCAGGTCTCTATGACCCACAGTGCTATGCAGCACCCATACACATAATGTTACCAACCCCCCCCCCCACACACACACACACATTCTCAGATTAGAATATCAGGAGGTAAAATCCTCTAACCCTGAGACGTCAGTGTGTTACCATGGAAACAGATAAAACCCATCGCCCGGCAACAACTGATAAGTACAGGTGAGAGAGAGAGAGAGAGAGAGAGAGAGAGAGAGAGAGAGAGAGAGTAATGTCAGTTTAAGGGAGTGCTCTCTCTCTCTCTCTCTCTCACTGATACCTGCCTGTACAGTAGGTGAACATTCTTTGTACAGTGGTAAATACACTGGTGCGTTTTTTAACCAGTACGACCCACTAGTACCAGTCACCCTGGTATTGAACACAACTGGATTTTCTCTGGTCATGTGGAGTGGAAACATCTGGACAGAGGTGTTTATATCAGGCATTAAGTTCAGGCTCCCAGTTCCAGTTCAGCTACCCTCCAGTGAACTAAGATCAGGAAGCATTTGGTGAGCTTGGTTCGGAGGAACGTAACTGTGCTCCAGAAAGTCTGAACCTCAACCACACCCAACATTAGAGCTCAACCACACTAATGCTCTTGTGGCTCAATGGGACTGAATCCCTGCAGTCATGTTCCAAACTTCATTAAAAGCTACTTCAGCAGAGAAGCAGCGGCTCCTGGTCGTGTTCAGGCGTCCAAATACTTTTGCATGTAGAGGCTTTAATGCATGAATTCCTAACCTCAATATAGCTGCAGCCAATCAGCAATGAGAGAGAGAGACAGACTATTTATAGCCTCCGCCCACTTACTGCACTGGGATTTCATTTAAAATAACGCTAGGAATTATGGGAAATAATAGAGGAAAAAATACATATATTTAATTATTAATTCTATTTATCTCAGAGAAATCAACTCATCAGAATCAGAAATGTATTTTATATCTTTCCCTATTTATCATAATCATAATAATAATAATAAATATAATAATAATAATAATAATAATCATAATAATAATAATAAATATAATAATAATAATAATATATATAATAAATATAATAATAATCATAATCATAATAATCATAATAAATATAATAATAATAATCATAATAATCATAATAATTAATCATAATCATAAATATAATAATAATAATAGTAGTAACAATAATAATAATCATAATAATAATAAATGTGATAATAATAACAATAATAATAATAATAATAATAATAATGATAATAATAATCAATCATAATGATAATAATGATAATAATAAAGATGATAATAATAATATATTATATATGATATTATATACAATATTATATTTCATTCAGTAAAATATTTTATATTCATTTACATTTAAATCAATTTCATAAGATAATTTTATTCTGCACAAATGTTTACAAATATAAAATTTTAAAATATGAATAAATGTATTCACTGTTCCACAGTATTTATTTAATAGAATGTAATTATTCTAATATAGTGCACTCAGTGGCCACTTTATTAGGTACACCTCTACACCTGCTAATAATCATCCAATCAGACATGGTGATCAGAAAATCATCTCCAAACCCACAGCACGTCAAACAGAAACCTGAAGCTACAGGGGGGCACAAACTCACATCCACTAACAGTGTGCCCCCCCCCCCCACGCACACACACACACACACAACAGTCTACCAGAGTCCTGTTGCTGAACATGTGCTTCCCTTTCTGAGCTCAATCCAGCATCTTATGAAGGAACTTCCAGCATGATGAAGCACCGTCACACAGTCTCCTCCACCCGCTCCATCACCATGACGACCAGTTCAGTTCATTCAGCGTCCTCCACAGTCACCAGATCTGAACCCAGCACCACCCGAGAAGCTGCTAATGCTAAAAATGCCCCCCGATCAAAGTATGTGTAAATAAGTTTGTGTGTGTGTGTGTGTGTGTGTGTGTGTGTGTATTATAAAAGCAGTAATGAACTGGAGGGGGGTTTTCAGTGTTTCTATTATAGAAGTGGGTTAATGAGGCGCCTTTATCCAGGGATTAATGAATCCACCATAGACACCCTGACTTTACTCTCTCTTACACACTCTCTCACTCACTCTCACACACTCACTCACACACACACACACACACACACACTCCTTCACTCTCATGTGTTCACTCTCTCTCTCTCTGAGTTGTTGTTTCTTTACTTTCTTTAGAAGGAGGTTGAGTCACTCGTTCCTAGACGAGTGTTGGTGGTTCAAACGTCTGAAGGTGTGTGTGTGTGTGTGTGTGTGTGTGTGTGTGTGTGTGTGTGTGTGTGTGTGTGTGTAATCTATATGAATAACAGTTCTCTTAATAATGTAATTACTGGTATCTATAATAAGATAATGATGATGATTAATAATGTGCATTAATAGACGCCGGTGGTAATTATGGTCGTATTTATGGAGCATCAGTGTCAGAAATCACCAAACACAATAAGATTCATATCACATCACTGAAAGTACTGAATTACTTTATCTCAGGGGTGATATGGGTGTTGGGTTACTTTAATACACAAACTGATGGTGCTGTGTTCACTGTGTAAAATCATCCAAATATACAACCATCAGAAAGGGGGCAAATACTTTTTCACTGATGACATTATGAGCTTCACTGATCACACAGATGATGAAAATATCTCCAGTTTCTGACTGTCCACCTACAGCCAGCACTAACAGGGTGTGTGTTCCTAATAAAGTGGCCAGCAGGTTTAACCAGGATTTATTCATCCCAACAACACTGCTGTACCTGCTACATGAACTATGTACAGATTCAAATACAACTTCTTAGTATCCTGATACATCAAAGCTAAAGATTCATCACACACAGCACATGGACATCAAGAGGTCACTACATAAGATGTGGTATGAGACACATGTCAGCTCAGCACCAGCAGCAGCAGCAGCAGCAGCACCACCACCAGTACCAGCAGCAGCAGCACCACCACCAGTACCACCAGTACCACCAGTACCACCAGTACCACCACCACCACCAGTACCACCAGTACCACCACCAGTACCAGCAGCAGCACCACCACCACCACCACCACCACCACCACCACCAGTACCACCAGTACCACCAGTACCACCAGTACCATCAGCAGCAGCACCACCACCACCATAATCGCCACCATCACCACCAGTACCAGCAGCAGCAGCAGCACCACCACCACCACCATAATCGCCACCATCACCACCAGTACCAGCAGCAGCAGCAGCAGCACCTATTTTCAGTTCTGAACGCAGAGAAACGTTTATTCTGTATTTTCAGGCTGAATTTCTTTAGGCACTTTGTAATGTGGTAGCTTAGTGGTTCAGGTACTGGACTAGTATTCAGAAGGTTGCCAGTTCAAGCCCCATGTTCTATAACATTTTGTGTTCCGGCATTATTATTAACACAATGTTTTAAACCCTTTTTACAGTATTATCTGTGCTTTTGGGTGGGGTTGTTGGTTAGAGGTAAGAGGAAGTTGATTCATACTGAAGAGGTTCCGACAAGAAATCACATGGAGCTCCACAGCACGTCTGTAACTGAATGATTAGACGGAGCAGAGGAGGAATCTCGAGTCCTCACTGAGATACAGACTGGAGGAAACAGACAGGGCGGACTGGGAGGAAATGGAGAGAAAGATCCACACTGAATACTCACATCTGACGCCGGTCCTTTATCTGCTCCAGGACAGGAGAACGTAACAAACTCATGGCAGCGTTTATGTACCACAAAACAGCAGACTGAAAAAGAAAGAGATACAGAGAATGAGAACAAGCAGTAATGACACCCCCCACCCCACCCCAGGGAGCATCAGTGTATCAGATCTGAAGCTCTCCTCTCTGATAGTCAGATGTTCCCTCCATCAGCACCTCCACTGATACTGACACGACCACGATCAGATAACCCTGCAGCGCTGATGGTGAATGAATGAGGTTCATGTGGAGACCAGCTGCTGCAGGTCTTTCTGATGGACTGTTGTGTTCAGTACTGAGGAACAGTTTACACAGGACATGTCCCAGAGCAGCGCAGGTACTGTGGGTCCTACAGAAACATCTCAACCACAACAATGTAAGGGCGCATTCACATGAGAAGCGGCAGGCT
This sequence comes from Trichomycterus rosablanca, assembly GCF_030014385.1. Taxonomy (NCBI): domain Eukaryota; kingdom Metazoa; phylum Chordata; class Actinopteri; order Siluriformes; family Trichomycteridae; genus Trichomycterus; species Trichomycterus rosablanca. The sequence goes on along the minus strand of NC_086009.1, from coordinate 104,406 downwards.
CCTCCAATAAGACGAACAGTTTGATACAAGGCGGAAAAAATGACTCAGGTCATACGAACAAAACTTAACGTGAACAAAACTCAGCGTGACTTACTGTAGTAAAACAGCGAGTGAGGAATGTGATTAGTGGAGGAACTTATGAGCAGTAATAATGAAGAGAAGTTTAGTGCTCCTGTCTCCTTCTTTTACTACATTAAACCACGTTAAGCTTTATTCTGAACCAGAAGCGTTTTAGACTCTGGGAGAAGCTGATTCTGATTCTCACCATTTCTCAGAAGCTGGAGCTGTAACACAAGTTTAAAAGTGAAACAGGGAGGAGAATCCAGATAAACACAGATACATGTGGAGCTGTAACCCTGGATCTGACGCTTATTCCACACTGATGCAGATTCAGATCAGATTCACATGCTGATGAGGGTTTACTGATCAAGCCGAGCGCTGAACAAAGCGGCGATTTGCACTGAGGCTCACATGAGCAAAGCACAAAACACTTCTCCAGTGAATGCGCCCTTAGTGTGTCCACATACTTTTGGCCATTAAGTGAAGATTTAATGTGAAATCCTTGACCTGAGCTGTACAGAGAGGTACATGACATGACAAGTTTGTGAACCCTTGCAGTATAGTGATACGGACTGTGGGAAGAATAAACTGGTATTGAGTGTCAGGATTAAACTGGTGTTAAACTGGTACAGTGTGAGAGATCCCCCCCCCCCCCCCCCCCCCACACACACACACAAACACACACCCCAGAGCACTCTGTGTTTATTAGTAAATGATGTGTTTCATTATGAATGGATGGATCAGCTTCCAGTACAGGTGATGATCTCTGACTAACCCTCAATCTCCCCTAAACTAATAACTGACTGGACAGCACTTAATAATAATTATTATAGTTATTAACATTATTAATTATTACATTTTTATAATTGTTATACATAGATTCTAAATTCGAAGGCTACAACAAAATGTTAGGAAATGTCCTGTGTTTCAGTTCTGTATGCTGATCACCCTCACATGCACCGGCGCAACAGTAAAAGCATCAAATGTTCTGTCTCATCAGTGAGTGTTATAAAGTGTAATGGTGCTATTAATATTCATAAAGTGATATAAACAATCTGGCGAGGACACAGAAGAATAAAGCTGATGTAGTTTCTGACAGTACATGAAGAATTTATCCTGAACCCCCACAAACACGCCCACACGTGTTCTCATCTACTGCTGGAGTGCACTGAATCACAATCTGATTACAACAGCAACTGTACATCACTGCAGTTCACTGTACTACACTGTACTGCCATACACTGCAATTCACTGTACTACACTGTACTGCCATACACTGCAATTCACTGTACTACACTGTACTGCCATACACTGCAATTCACTGTACTACACTGTACTGCCATACACTGCAATTCACTGTACTACACTGTACTGCCATACACTGCGATTCACTGTACTACACTGTACTGCCTTTACACCACACTGCAATTAACTGTACTACACTGTACTGCCTTACACCTCACTGCGCTACGCTACACTACGCTTCACTGTACTTCATACTGAACTGCACTGTCTTACAGTACACTGTCTTACACTGCACTGCACTTTACTGTACTGCGCTCCAAATCCAATCTTGTTTTTATTTCATTAGCTGCACTGGCACCACACTGCCAATGCTTATTAAGATCTGATTACATGATCTACAGCCTGGAGGACCCCAGTGACCCCCCCCCCCCCACACACACACACACACACATTAATTACAATAATAATAATAATAATGTCACACTTACTAATTCATAGTGTTATTGTTATGAATAATTAAAGATGTGCTAAATGTGTGGGTACCAGTTTATTAAGTGCAGTGACTGTTTGTGAGAACAGTGCCATATAAATAAAGTATAGATAAAGTATAGATAAAGTATAAATAAAGTATAAATAAAGTATAAATAAAGTATAAATAAAGTATAAATAAAGTATATCCTGTCATTTATTTTTGCATGAAAATGCTTTTTATGTTTTTGATTATAACTGTTGTGTCTAGGTAATAAAAGTAGTTAAATAATCAGTCACTTATAATATAGGGGTTGGATAACTTTGTCTCTTAGATAAATAAAACTAGGTTTTTATTTCAGTCCCACTCTCTTCAATAAACCTGAACATCCTAGTCTGGAAAATGAGACGGAGCCAAGAGTATCCTGACAGTCCTTGGAATGACCTCAATCTAAAAACGGCCCTCCACCCAAAACACACACACACACACGGATCATATTATAATTATCCTGGGTCCTCGTTAAAAAGAGGCCAATATTACACAGGAGGATCCTTCAGCGTCCCCGTCTGATCACTTCAACTCCAGCAATGAGGACAGGTAGCACTCACACCACGTCAGGAGAAACCAAAAACATCTACACACAACATCAGAACTAATGCTTATTATTACAAGTAATATTACAAGTAATCTTTACATTGTTCTCTGTGGTACTGGGTACCTATAGCGCCTCCCAGAGGAACGATTTGGGAGCCCCAACTTCTGCCATTGTGTCCACACAAAAACCAACAAATATTTAAAAAAATGCTGTGGTCACTGCGTCCACTCAAACACAAAGGTTACGCTACTGGAGATACTGAGAACATGTCAAGAACAATGTACTGCACTCAGTCCACCTACTGGCTCATATACAATCATGCGTTATATGACTAAAAGTATGTGGACACCGAACCATTTACATTTTCAGCATTTAGTAGACGCTTTTATCCAAAGCGACTTACACAATGAGCAGAACACGATGAGCAATTGAGGGTTAAGGGCCTTGCTCAGGGACCCAACAGTGGCAACTTGGTGGTGCCGGGGCTTGAACCGGCAACCTTCTGTTTACTAGTCCAGTACCTTAACCACTGAGCTATCACTGGCCCGAGAGCTTATTGGACATCCTATTGAAATCATGAGCATTCATATGGAAACACCCCCCACCCCAGGTTTTATACAGGATTGTCAGGTGTGACTACGAGAGTTTGTGTCCATTCTGTCAAAAAACATCTGTAACGTCAGACACTGATGTCGACTGTGAAAGTCTGGCTCGCAATCAAAGTTATAATTCATCCCAAAGGTGTTGAGTGAGGTCGGAGCTATAAGCAGGTCGCTCAGGCTCCTCAACAACAAACTCATCACACCATAACCCTGTCTTTATGGAGGACACTTTGTGCACTGAAACACAGACAATGCTGGAACAGGGCAGGTAGCTCTGAGAGACGAAATCTAAACGAGTTCTGTTTGATTCTGATGTTTAATGCTGATGGTAATGGATCTTACGTAATTGAGGAGAAGCACCAGCCTACACACTGCACATAAATATAACAGAACACACAACAGCACTCAGGGAGAGAGAGAGGGGTCAACATCCACACACACACACACACACACACACACACACACACACACACACAGTGTACACATTACACACACCTACAAACATTCAATACACACAATGTATATATATATATATATATATATATATATACACATTCACCACCATACACTATTTATACTACTGGTCTAATGTTTAGGAACACTCCTATTTCCCCAGATTTCACTAATACTGAAGCAAATTAATTTAATTTTATAATTCTATGCAGTGTCGGAACAGATGTGTTACTACATTAAAGCTTTAATATCTTTGCGCTTCAGGATAATAAGTGTTATTACTATGTAACTGTGATACATCATAATACCACTACAGTTATATCACAGTCGCAACATGGATGAGGCGCCACACCCAAAAGAATTCCTCGTACATCCTGTACCTGATATATAAAATGTAAGTTAGTTCATTTAGTATTTTTGAGCACCTATGCGTTCTGTTTTATTAGCGTTTCCTGTCCTCATATTACTGGACCTGAGGTTAGCAGGAACACTAAACGCAGAAGTTTGTGCTGCAGCAGCAGCAGCAGCTCTTCAACAGTGAGAAACTGAAGAGGCTTTTTCTCGCCAACACAGTTAGCGACCCCCATGACCCCCACCGTACCTGCAACACCCACACACTCGATGTACACGCTTATACACACCACTCCGATCTCACACACACACACACACACACACACACACACACACACACACACACACACACACTCTCTCTCACACACACACACACACCCACACACACACACACACACACACACTCTCTCTCACACACACACACACACACCCACACACCACACACACCACACACACACACACACACACACACACACACACACACACACACACACACACACACACACACACACACACACACACACACACACACAATACACACAGGAAGGTGGTGAGGAGTGAAAGAGCAGTGAGGTGCAAAAGGAAGCCAGAAACTGAAACCGTGGAATGAAAAAAATACAAATGAAGAATAAAACAGGTGCAAACACAAACGTTTCCCTTCAGCCGCCTGAACACACACACACACACACACACACACACTCATCAGCCGTGTGTTACAGTGTGTGTGATGTGTTTCCTACATCACTGCGGTCCTTCTTCATTACACTAAATATTACAGAAGAAGAGGAAGTGATTTTGGATGTTTCAGTAAAGGCTTCAGTTTAAGGTGATTCTAGGGCAGGCCGTAGCTTAGTGGTTAAGCTACTGGACTAGTAATCAGAAGGTTGCCAGTTTAAGCCCCACCACTGCCAGGTTGCCAATGTTGGGCCCTTAAGCAAGGCCCTTAACCCTCAATTGCACACACTATATACAGTACTGTAAGTCACTTTGAATAAAGGCATCTCCTAAATGCTGTAACTGTAAATGTAATTATTAAAACGTGTTCTCGGGTTCTTGATGTTTCTAAATCGTTCTGTGAGATCTGACTATCTGATGAAAAGTGACTGAGCTTCTTACCTCAGGGAATATAAATATTACTTCTTATCTGATCTCTTAGCAAATTATTAGGAAAAATATAATTTGCGCCACTCATTGCTGAAGAAAAAAGAAGCTAGCGCAGGGGATTCTGGGAAATGTAGTCAGTAATAAAACAGTGCAGGAGTTTCTGTAACTGTTCCACCTAAAACACCTTCAGAATGTTGCTGTTACCTTAACAAAAGCAGATCAACTGTACTGAAGTACTTACCTTCTTTTATTTTATTGAGTCTTTATAAACTATCTTTTTAAACTGGCACCTCGTGTTGTGCAGAGATTCTGTGATATTTTTTGACACGGTTATGAAAGCAGCACTGTCACACTGCTTCCTTATGTTTTATTGTGTGTGTGTGTGTGTGTGTGTGTGTGTGTGTGTGTGTGTGTGTGTGTGTGTGTGTGTGATCATCCTGAGGGCAGCAGCTAAATCCAGAACACTGATCACCTCAAACTGAACCAGAGAGAACCTGCCTATCAACCATCTAACTCCACTAACATCATCCATCCATTCTGTTACCTAGCAACTGCAGCATCACAGTGCATTATGGGTTAAATACCACACACACACACTCAGAAGATTAGAAAGAGTTAGAGTGAATGTAAATCATTTTTGGTGCAGTGAGGGTCACTTCCTCCTCTGATAGGAGGCTAAACTACACACACACTCAGCGGCCACTTTATTAGGGACACCTGTATGTACTGCACACACCTCATGTAGTGATGGTGTATAAAACCCTACAGACTCGGATCAGGAGGTTCAGTTCAGCTTCACATCAAACATCAGATCTGAGGGACTCTTGAGTGGTTCATGGTTGTTGGTACCAGACAGGATCTGCTGGGATTTTCACCACAACACTCACCAGAGTTTATACAGAATCATGGGAAAATACATCCAGTAGGTGGAAGTTCTACAGGTGGAAACACCTTGTTAATGTCTAAGATCAGTGGTAATGATCAGACAGGTTCAAGCTGACAGGGTCACATAAATAATCACTCTTTACAACCGGGGTGAGAAGAAAATCATCTCAGAACCCACAGCGGTGACGTTAACTCTGTTAGTTACACAGTGTGATGTGACAGATTCATAGATAGTATCTAATAGATGGAACAGTCACTGATGGAACAGTTTCTGATGAAACAGTCTCTGATTAAACAGTTTCTCAGGGAACAGCCGCTGATCCAACTTTGTTAGCACAGTCTCTAATAGAACAGTCACTGATGGAACAGTCACTGATGGAACAGTTTCTGATGGAACAGCCGCTGATCCGACTTTGTTAGAACAGTCTCTGATAGAACAGTCACTAATGGAACAGTCACTAATGGAACAGTCACTGAAGGAACAGTCACTAAAGGAACAGTCACTGAAGGAACAGTCACTAAAGGAACAGTCACTGAAGGAATAGTCAGTGATGGAACTGTATGTATAAGGTGAGGTCAGTAGGTTGGGATTAGACAGCCCATCACTACAGTGTTTGATATGAAGATGAAAGCTGGTCTGGTGTGAATCAGACAGTCCCTCACATGTCCTATTTAATATCAGAGTGAAAGAAAATCCCTACAGGAATGAACAGACCGGCCGTGTCCCAATTCTTCTGCCCTCCTAACCTTCTTTTAAACACTCCCCATCACACCCTACATCATACACTGCAAGATCATTCACACACTGCATCGTATACACACACATGCGATGCACTGTACACACACACACACACGCAGACATGTACACACACAGTGCACCACACACACACACACACACACACACACACAGTGTAATGTACACACACAGTGCACCACACACACACACACAGTGTAATGTACACACTCACTCATAGACATGTACACACACAGAGCACCACACACACACACACACACACACACACACACACACACACACACACAGTGTAATGTCCACACTCACAGACATGTACACACACAGAGCACCACACACACACACACACACACACACACACACACACACACACACAGTGTAATGTACACACTCACAGACATGTACACACACAGAGCACCACACACACACACACACACACACACAGTGTAATGTACACACTCACAGACATGTACACACACAGACCACACACACACACACACACACAGTGTAATGTACACACTCACAGACATGTACACACACAGAGCACCACACACACACACACACACACACACACACACACACACACAGTGTAATGTACACACTCACAGACATGTACACACACAGAGCACAACACACACACACACACACACACACACAGTGTAATGTACACACTCACAGACATGTACACACACAGAGCACCACACACACACACACACACACACACACAGACATGTACACACACAGTGCACCACACACCCACACCCACACACACACACACACACACACAGTGTAATGTACACACACAGTGCACCACACACACACACACACACACACACACACTGTGCACCACACACACACACACAGTGTAATGTACACACACAGTGCACCACACACACACACACACACACTGTGCACCACACACACACACACACACAGTGTAATGTACACACACAGCGCACCACACACACACACGCAGACATGTACACACACAGTGCACCACACACACACACACACACACACACACACACACACAGTGTAATGTACACACACAGTGCACCACACACACACACGCAGACATGTACACACACAGTGCACCACACACACACACACACAGTGTAATGTACACACACAGCGCACCACACACACACACGCAGACATGTACACACACAGTGCACCACACACACACACACACAGTGTAATGTACACACACAGTGCACCACACACACACACACACACACACACACACACACACACACACACACACTGTGCACCACACACACACACACAGTGCACCACACACACACACACACACACACTGTGCACCACACACACACACACACACACGCAGACATGTACACACACAGCGCACCACACACACACACGCAGACATGTACACACACAGTGCACCACACACACACACAGTGTAATGTACACACACAGTGCACCACACACACACACACGCAGACATGTACACACACAGTGCACCACACACACACAGTGTAATGTACACACACAGTGCACCACACACACACACGCAGACATGTACACACACAGTGCACCACACACACACACACACAGTGTAATGTACACACACAGTGCACCACACACACACACACACACAGTGTAATGTACACACACAGTAATGTACACACACAGTGCACCACACACACAGTGTAATGTACACACACAGTGCACCACACACACGCAGACATGTACACACACAGTGCACCACACACACACACACAGTGTAATGTACACACACAGTGCACCACACACACACGCAGACATGTACACACACACAGTGCCCCACACACACACACAGTGCACCACACACACACACAGTGTAATGTACACACACAGTGCACCACACACACACACACACACACAGTGTAATGTACACACACAGTGCACCACACACACACACACACACACACACAGTGTAATGTACACACACAGTGCACCACACACACACACACACACACAGTGTCATGTACACACACAGTGCACCACACACACACACACACACACACAGTGTAATGTACACACACAGTGTAATGTACACACACAGTGCACCACACACACACACACACAGTGTAATGTACACACACAGTGCACCACACACACACACACACACACACACAGTGTAATGTACACACACAGTGCACCACACACACACACACAGTGTAATGTACACACACACAGTCATGTACACACACAGTGTAATGTACACACACAGTGCACCACACACACACACACACACACGCAGACATGCACACACACAGTGTAATGTACACACACAGTGCACCACACACACACACACACACACACACACACACAGTGTAATGTACACACACAGTGCACCACACACACACACACAGTGTAATGTACACACACAGTGCACCACACACACACACGCAGACATGCACACACACACAGTGCACCACACACACACACAGTGTAATGTACACACACAGTGCACCACACACACACACACACACACACGCAGACATGTACACACACAGTGTAATGTACACATACAGTGCACCACCACACACACACACACAGTGTAATGTACACACACAGTGCACCACACACACACACACACACAGTCTAATGTACACACACAGTGCACCACACACACACACACACACAGTGTAATGTACACACACAGTGCACCACACACACACACACGCAGACATGTGCACACACAGTGTAATGTACACACACAGTGCACCACACACACACACAGTGTAATGTACACACACAGTGCACCACACACACACACAGTGTAATGTACACACACAGTGTAATGTACACACACAGTGCACCACACACACACACACACGCAGACATGTACACACACAGTGTAATGTACACACACAGTGCACCACACACACACACAGTGTAATGTACACACACAGTGTAATGTACACACACAGTGCACCACACACACAGTGTAATGTACACACACACACACAGTCATGTCCACACACACACACACAGTCATGTACACACACACACACAGTCATGTATACACACACATGTACTCATTCACTGCACTGTTTTACAGTAAGTAAACACAACAGTTTCTTGATAAAATCTGATTACTATCACTGTATATACTGAGCACTTTATTAGGAACACCTATCTTGTATATACATTCCTTAATTATTTTATGAGCTACACCCTTTATATAGATAATATTTGTGGGTATACAATTACTGACTGTAACTCAGCTGCTCCTCTGTACACTATCACACCCCTAGACACACAATGAAATAGGACTACCATTGATGAGATGATGTTTGGGTGGTGGACCTGCAGTGACACTAGCATGGCAATGACACGGCAGTGTGTGCTGTTCTGGTACGAGTGTAACTGGTTCAGTAATTTTTTTAATTTAATTTTTTTAATGCATTTGTCTCCCGATTTAGCGACTCAATTTTGTCTTCTGCTGTTGAGAGATACCAGATTGCGTGCTGAGGAGAGCACGTCGCAGTACACGCCTCCTCCAACACGTGTACAGCCCTCCTCTTCTCACCCCTGCATTTTGCACAGGCGTCTCTTCTGCCAATCAGGGTCCTTACACAGTGTATGAAGACTGAATATGTATATGTATGTGTATGAAGTGTGTATGAAGGTGAATGGCCAATTAGTATCTGCTGCAGGCACTGCCAATTATGCCCGCTAGATGACGCCCAGCCGACCGGTGGCAACACCGAGTTTCGAACCAGGGAGTTCAAGTAATTGTTTTTAAAAACAATCATTAATATGGGGGAGAGTTTTCAGACACCAAAAATGTTTAATATTAGAAGTTTTTTGTGATTTAAGTTTTTGAGACTCTCCCCCAAGAATTCTGATCCTCTCAGCAAACCATTTTTAATTCCCGCTGTTACGAGGGTCGATCAGATGAACAGTATTTTAGTATTTTAATCTGATTTCTAATCTGGTTGGACCTTGGAGCTCCTTTAGCTTCACTGTGATGCTGCTCACTGTGTGAAATCCTTCCAACAAATGAAAACGTCTTTAATAATGAAACCAGAAGCAAATCAAATCAGAGCTTTTTTTATATTTCTTTTTGCAGCATTAATATCCGGACTTCAATTCTTTTTATATTTCTTTATTGTGGTAGAATGACTGATTTATACTGCTTATTAATAATGACCTTGTCTATATTTAATACACTTATTTCTCTGATGTGTGTAAATGTGAAGTGGATTTTTCTACTGGCAGTAGATGAAATTATGGAAATGAAAAAGGTTGAGTACTGGTTTCCTCTCAGTGGATTTGGGATGAACTGGGATGAAGTGTTTTTAGAATTGTTAAAGCTTTAGCTGAAGATGAATCATGTGGACCAGAACAGATCACACTCGGTTACATAATCACATCATAACCTGAAGCATCTGAACTTTATGAGGTGTGTATGAGTGGAACACCTCCACCAACATCTACCAACATGAATCACCTGAACACTGAGAGAGTGTGTGTGTGTGTGTGTGTGTGAGGCTTCAGTGACGTGTGTTTGTGAGTTTGTTAAATAAAGTGTAGATACAAGTGTGTAGTACTGTAATTAATCAAAGTGCACAATGTTCCTCGACCCCAGTGTTCCTGGTGAATTATGGTGATGCATGGTGGAGTATTTTGGAGTATGGGGAAGGGTGAGGGGTGTGAGTATTAGGGTGTGAGTGAACATTATTTTCCTACCTTGACACTGGAAGCCCTGTTTCCCGAAGCCCCTAAAACAAACAAACACACACATTTACTCTAATGCACATTTATTTATAAAATATATTTTATAAATACTTCTACTTTTACTACTTTAATATTTACACTAATGCAATGAACACTATTAATACTAATACTATATATACACACTACACACTGATGCTATTAATACTATTACTACACACTATTAATACTAAAACTATAAATACTAATACTATGAACACTATTAATACTGTACACGATACTAATAATACTAGCACTACAAACACTGTTATTACGAACACTATAAACACTACAACGTAATAATAATCCTCATATTATTAATACTCTAACTGCTAATACTGCAAATATTAATACTAAACACTAATACTACAAGTACTAAAACTATTAATACTACAAACATGTTTTATAATTCTTACATTTTGGTGAACCCCCACACCATCACACTACCACCACCATATTTCACTGGTGCTATTAAATGCTGGATTTGCATGTCAACAGATTTCATTAGAATCTTCTTGTGTGAAAGGTTATCATTTTAAAAGGTATGTGCTTTTAATGTTGCTTATACCACTAATGTGTCTCGTGGTTAGCAGTGGTTTTGTTCTTGCTACCCTTCCATAAACCCCATCTAAAACATTTCACTTTCTCTATTAAATATCCTGTCGATGTTCAAATAAAATGAGAAGTTTTGGGGGTTTTAATAAAACTTCACAGTGTACAGTGTAACACATACAGTGTTTGTGTGCACAGTGAGTGAGTGTGCAGTGAGCTGTGTGTGCAGTGAGCTCTATGCAATGAGTTGTGTGTGCAGTTAGTTGTGCACAGTGAGCTGTGTGCAGTTAGTTGTGTGCAGTTTAGCTCTGTGCAGTTAGTTGTGTGCGCAGTTAGTTGTGTGCAGTGAGCTGTGTGCAGTTAGTTGGGTGCAGTGAGCTGTGTGTGCAGTTAGTTGTGTGCAGTGAGCTGTGTGTGCAGTTAGTTGTGTGCAGTTAGTTGTGTGCAGTGAGCTGTGTGTGCAGTTAGTTGTGTGCAGTTAGTTGTGTGCAGTGAGCTGTGTGTGCAGTTAGTTGTGTGCAGTTAGTTGTGTGCAGTTAGTTGTGTGCAGTGAGCTGTGTGTGCAGTTAGTTGTGTGTGCAGTTAGTTGTGTGTGCAGTTAGTTGTGTGCAGTGAGCTGTGTGTGTGCAGTTAGTTGTGTGCAGTTAGTTGTGTGTGCAGTTAGTTGTGTGTGCAGTTAGTTGTGTGCAGTGAGCTGTGTGTGTGCAGTTAGTTGTGTGCAGTTAGTTGTGTGTGCAGTTAGTTGTGTGCAGTGAGCTGTGTGTGTGCAGTTAGTTGTGTGCAGTTAGTTGTGTGCAGTTAGTTGTGTGCAGTGAGCTGTGTGTGCAGTTAGTTGTGTGCAGTTTAGCTCTGTGCAGTTTAGCTCTGTGCAGTTAGTTGTGTGCAGTGAGCTGTGTGTGTGCAGTTAGTTGTGTGCAGTGAGCTGTGTGTGCAGTTAGTTGTGTGCAGTTAGTTGTGTGCAGTTAGTTGTGTGCAGTGAGCTGTGTGTGCAGTTAGTTGTGTGCAGTTAGTTGTGTGCAGTTAGTTGTGTGCAGTGAGCTGTGTGTGTTACCAGATGAAGTCGGTGCAGTGGCTGCAGAACGTCGGCTGTTTGAAGAAGCGAGCGATGAACTTGTGGTCCTTCACCTCGTGAACGTTCTTCTGACGGAGCGCCCCCTGCCGTGCAAACCCACGCGTGCGCACTCCCTTCTCTTCACCATCACTGCCACTGCCACTGCCACTGCCACACTGAGCTCCGTCTGCCATCGTCAGAAGAACAGGACCAAAAGACCAGGACTAAATACTGGAACTACTGCAGGTACCCCGAGAACCTCTGACAGAGCCGGGGGAGAACTGGAGAGAACTGAAACACAGATGCTCAAACCACACACACACACACACACACACACACTGGCTGAGTGAGTGAGTGACGGAGTGGGCAGGCGAGCGCTGCAGCGGAGTGTAAGAGCGACTGAGCGGGGAGTGTGTGTGTGATGAGCGCTCAGCTTCAGTTTCCTCTCGGCACTCAGCTGTTTCCTCACACTCACACACTGTTGCTCTCAAACTCCTCCCCTCTCTCACACACACACACACACACACACACACACACACACACACACACTGCTGAGTTCAGCCGTACCAGTGTGGTCACAGTGCACTGAAATCACTAGGATGGGCATTTGATTTATTCTGATAGACTGGGTAGTGGGTTCAGGTTTTTTGTCAGCGTGTCACTGCGTCTAAACCATCTGAAACAGTTTTGTTCTTTTATTCACTGCACGTCTTTTCACTTTTTTTTATTTGGAAGCTGGGGTCAGAGTGCACGGTCAGACATTATACGACGCCCCTGGAACTGAAAGAAAGTGCAGTGTATAGTAGTGCTGTACAGTGTAGGGCTGTATAGTATAGTACAGAGAGTGTAGTGAAGTGTAATGAAGTGTACAGTGTAGTGAAGTGTATAGTGTTTTACGTTACGTTTACGTATAGTGTGCAGTGAAGTGTGGTGCAGTGTATTAGTAGGGTAAAGTAGTGTAGTGCAGTGTAAAATGTAGTGATAGTAGTGAAGTGTAGTGTAGTGTAGGGTGTAGTGATGTGTAGTGTAGTGTAGTGACGTGTAAGATGTAGTGATGTGTAGTGTAGTAAAGTGTAGTGTATTGTAAGATGTAGTGATGTGTAGTGCATTGAAGTGTAGTGTAGTGTAAGGTGTAGTGATGTGTAGTGTAGTGTAGTGTAGTGCAGTGTAAGGTGTAGTGATGTGTAGTGAAGTGTAGTGTAGTGTAGTGTAAGGTGTAGTGATGTGTAGTGTAGTGCAGTGTAAGGTGTAGTGATGTGTAGTGTAGTGCAGTGTAAGGTGTAGTGAAGTGTAGTGCAGTGTAGTGTAGTGTAAGGTGTAGTGATGTGTAGTGTAGTGCAGTGTAAGGTGTAGTGATGTGTAGTGTAGTGTAGTGTAGTGTAGTGTAGTGTAGTGTAAGGTGTAGTGATGTGTAGTGTAGTGTAAGGTGTAGTGATGTGTAGTGTAGTGCAGTGTAAGGTGTAGTGATGTGTAGTGTAGTGTAGTGTAGTGTAGTGATGTGTAGTGAAGTGTAGTGTGGTGTAGTGTAGTGTAGTGTAGTGTAGTGTAGTGCAGTGTAAGGTGTAGTGATGTGTAGTGTAGTGTAAGGTGTAGTGATGTGTAGTGAAGTGTAGTGTAGTGTAGTGTAAGGTGTAGTGATGTGTAGTGTAGTGCAGTGTAAGGTGTAGTGATGTGTAGTGTAGTGCAGTGTAAGGTGTAGTGAAGTGAAGTGTAGTGCAGTGTAGTGTAGTGTAAGGTGTAGTGATGTGTAGTGTAGTGCAGTGTAAGGTGTAGTGATGTGTAGTGTAGTGAAGTGTAGTGTAGTGTAGTGTAGTGTAAGGTGTAGTGATGTGTAGTGTAAGGTGTAGTGATGTGTAGTGTAGTGTAGTGTAAGGTGTAGTGATGTGTAGTGTAGTGCAGTGTAAGGTGTAGTGATGTGTAATGATGTGTAGTGTAGTGTAGTGTAGTGTAGTGTAGTGTAGTGATGTGTAGTGTAGTGTAGTGCAGTGTAAGGTGTAGTGATGTGTAGTGAAGTGTAGTGCAGTGTAGGGTGTAGTGATGTGATGTGTAGTGTAGTGTAGTGTAGTGTAGTGTAGTGCAGTGTAGGGTGTAGTGATGTGTACGATGTAGTGATGTGTAGTGTAGTGCAGTGTAGTGCGGTGTAGTGCGGTGTAGTGTAGTGTAGTGTAGTGCAGTGTAGTGCAGTGTAGGGTGTAGTGATGTGTACGAAGTAGTGATGTGTAGTGTAGTGAAGTGTAGTGCAGTGTAAGGTGTAGTGTAGTGTAGTGTAGTGTAGTGTAGTGTAGTGTAGTGCAGTGTGTGGTGTTGGTTAGAGAATTTCCTCTGGTTAACACTTGGGGGTGGACATGTGTCAGAAGGAAGCTGCAGAACAGTTACACCACAAACATGATTGAACAACCTCACCACTTATAAAGACATGCTCACAGTTTATAATAACGACACTATTAAAAGTGTATTAAATTCATTTTAGTATGTTTAACTTTATTTAGGTACCTGGAGCACTAAAGAATATAGTTTTATATTATAAGAAGTTTTAAACAGGAACCCTGGAGATAAAAACAAGCCACTGGTCAAATTTAACCTTTAATGTTCTTGTTGTGAGTAATAATGACCAGGGTGAGAATAAGCATGGGTATTTAAATACTGAATATAAACATACTCTACTCAAGGGTGCAGTAAGCTGGGGTATAAGGACACATTTTGTTATTCGATTGTCAGCAGTACTAATGACCTAGCCTGGACTGGTCGAGGCGCTTGCACAAAAATTAAGGGATTTACATAGAGCACAGCTTGATTTTCTGTACGTGACACATTCAGTCCTGTGTGGGAACCCGCCACTGGTTAGTGGATTCACAGCAGTCAGGATAAAGAAGTTAGTAAAAATAAATAGAAGAATATTTAACCTATACTCTGAAGGTAAAGCTTTACTTTACTGTAGTCTGGAACCAACCTGTGAGGAGCTGCTGTGGATGATGGGTTTACGTCAACACACCGCCACCTTCTGGTCAAAGTCAGGAAACACAGGCTCAGTCAGCTGCTGCAATAACTGAGAAACACCTTTATTACAGCTGTATGTAAACTTTTGACCCCTAACATAAGTCCGAAATTATTTAAATCTATAAATCTACAAATTATTACATTACATTTACAAAAAATACTATTTTATAAATATTAACAATAATTGTTTAATAATACTTTAATAAAAACAACTACTAAGATACAGGTGGAAGTTATCTGGGTTTCTACCGTTATATAAAGAGCTAAACAGGTAAAGTTAGATTAACACTAAGTCAGTTCTGTTAATGAATAAATTACTTTAATACTTTACAAATAATATCACAATCAGGTTTTACGGAGAAAATAGATTTTTTATTTTGTAAAACCGAGCTTTCTTACCTCATTTAGCCAATTTCTTCCTGAGGTCAAATCAGGCCTCGTCCCGAACCTACATTTACATTTAAAATAGTGTGTGCGCGAGAAGTAAAATATCTATTGTTGGTGCCCTAATCAGTCCTCTCAGCCATGGCATGGTAGATTTTACTCAATACAGAAGAGGTGAATTCGTTTTTTTTGGCAAAGTCTTCTGGAAATGAAGTCTTAAGACATTTGATGTTGGGAAAATGAACATATTTAACAGGTTCTTATAGCAATTCGCTCAACTATCAACTGCTTCCTGCTTCTTTTTTTTCTTTTTACATATCAGCGACAGAGATTCAGAGAGCCATACTGCTTCCTAAGAGACACGCTATGCACTCTGGTAATACACCACCACCTGGTTATAAATATTAATATGATGGATCAAAAACACAGACAGGAAGTAAAGACAGAAATCACTTTATTGGGTAAAACTTAAGACAGTAAAAAATGGCTGTGTGACAGCAATGCTAAAGATCCAGTGAAGTTAGCGCTAGTTTCTTCAGCACTTCACAACTCACCCACCGACATACATCAACCACCGAGAGAAGAAACATCAGGGGAGGTAAAATATGAAAACTAAGCTAAACACAATCTACTGCTAAGACTCAAAATACAGAACAAGAAACATAAAATAATGTGGAGC
>NC_086009.1:80000-82500 GCF_030014385.1 Trichomycterus rosablanca | reverse complement strand
CACATGACATTTTGGAGGGAAAATGACAAGCAGTGCTCAATTTGGACATTTAGGGGTGTAGTCTCTTAGGGGTGTACTCACTTTTGTTGCCGGTGGTTTAGACATTAATGGCTGTGTATTGAGTTATTTTGAGGGAAGAATAAATTTACACTGTTATATAAGCTGCACACAGACTACTTTTCATTGTGTCAAAGTGTCATTTTGTCAGTGTTGTCCCATGAAAAGATATACTTAAATATCTGCAGAAATGTGAGGGGTGTACTCACTTTTGTGATACACTGTATATACACACACACATACATATATATACACCCACACACACACATAAACACACACACATACATATACACACACACACACATACACACACACACACACACACACATACATATACACACACACACACACACACACATATACACACACACACACATACACACACACACATATACACACACACACATATATACACACACACACACACATACATATATACACACACATACATATATACACACACATACATATATACACACACATATATACACACACACACATATATACACACACACATACATATATACATACACACACACATATATACACACATACATACAGTGTATCACAAAAGTGAGTACACCCCTCACATTTCTGCAAATATTTCATTATATCTTTTCATGGGACAACACTATAGACATGAAACTTGGATATAACTTAGAGTAGTCAGTGTACAACTTGTATAGCAGTGTAGATTTACTGTCTTCTGAAAATAACTCAACACACAGCCATTAATGTCTAAATGGCTGGCAACATAAGTGAGTACACCCCACAGTGAACATGTCCAAATTGTGCCCAAAGTGTCAATATTTTGTGTGACCACCATTATTATCCAGCACTGCCTTAACCCTCCTGGGCATGGAATTCACCAGAGCTGCACAGGTTGCTACTGGAATCCTCTTCCACTCCTCCATGATGACATCACGGAGCTGGTGGATGTTAGACACCTTGAACTCCTCCACCTTCCACTTGAGGATGCGCCACAGGTGCTCAATTGGGTTTAGTCCATCACCTTTACCTTCAGCTTCCTCAGCAAGGCAGTTGTCATCTTGGAGGTTGTGTTTGGGGTCGTTATCCTGTTGGAAAACTGCCATGAGGCCCAGTTTTCGAAGGGAGGGGATCATGCTCTGTTTCAGAATGTCACAGTACATGTTGGAATTCATGTTTCCCTCAATGAACTGCAGCTCCCCAGTGCCAGCAACACTCATGCAGCCCAAGACCATGATGCTACCACCACCATGCTTGACTGTAGGCAAGATACAGTTGTCTTGGTACTTCTCACCAGGGCGCCGCCACACATGCTGGACACCATCTGAGCCAAACAAGTTTATCTTGGTCTCGTCAGACCACAGGGCATTCCAGTAATCCATGTTCTTGGACTGCTTGTCTTCAGCAAACTGTTTGCGGGCTTTCTTGTGCGTCAGCTTCCTTCTGGGATGACGACCATGCAGACCGAGTTGATGCAGTGTGCGGCGTATGGTCTGAGCACTGACAGGCTGACCTCCCACGTCTTCAACCTCTGCAGCAATGCTGGCAGCACTCATGTGTCTATTTTTTAAAGCCAACCTCTCGATATGACGCCGAACACGTGGACTCAACTTCTTTGGTCGACCCTGGCGAATCCTATTCCGAGTGGAACCTGTCCTGGAAAACCGCTGTATGACCTTGGCCACCATGCTGTAGCTCAGTTTCAGGGTGTTAGCAATCTTCTTATAGCCCAGGCCATCTTTGTGGAGAGCAACAATTCTATTTCTCACATCCTCAGAGAGTTCTTTGCCATGAGGTGCCATGTTGAATATCCAGTGGCCAGTACGAGAGAATTGTACCCAAAACACCAAATTTAACAGCCCTGCTCCCCATTTACACCTGGGACCTTGACACATGACACCAGGGAGGGACAAAGACACATTTGGGCACAATTTGGACATGTTCACTGTGGGGTGTACTCACTTATGTTGCCAGCTATTTAGACATTAATGGCTGTGTGTTGAGTTATTTTCAGAAGACAGTAAATCTACACTGCTATACAAGCTGTACACTGACTACTCTAAGTTATATCCAAGTTTCATGTCTATAGTGTTGTCCCATGAAAAGATATAATGAAATATTTGCAGAAATGTGAGGGGTGTACTCACTTTTGTGATACACTGTATATACATACACACACATACATATATACATACACACACATACATATATACACACACACACATACATATATACACACACATACATATATTCACACACATACATATATACATACACATACATACAGTGTATCACAAAAGTGAGTACACCCCTCACATTTCTGCAAATATTTTATTATATCTTTTCATGGGACAACACTATAGAAATAAAACTTGGATATAACTTAGAGTAGTCAGTGTACAACTTGTATAGCAGTGTAGATTTACTGTCTTCTGAAAATAACTCAACACACAGC
>NC_086009.1:57500-75000 GCF_030014385.1 Trichomycterus rosablanca | reverse complement strand
ACCTCTTACATTTGGTCATCTTTTCCACATCCCTCACTGTTCTGGACTAACAGTCTCCCCAACCGACCGGCTACTGAACAGGCTTTCTTCCTAACTGCCGGTCCTAACTGACTGCAAGCAAACTTTGTGTCTCCCCAGCTGACTGTGAATCTGCCGGCCTCACTTGGTGTCCTTCCACCTGACTGACTGGTTAACTGTTCCTACACAGCAGTCCTTCAGACCAAGACTGACTTTGTACTGAACCATCTCCAAACCGAGACTGGATCATCATAGACTGAGGTCAGGTTAAACTAATCCCTTATCAATATCTGTTACTGATGCTGGTTACAGAAGACAGTCAGAGAGAGAGATAGAGAATGAATTTCAGAGCACTTGATTGGTTTGAGATCCTCCAGGAGAACGGCGGTGGATTGTACCAAATAAGCAGTACAAGCAGACACCGTGGGTGTCTTACCTTCCTGCTTACCTTCCGGCTGTACCGCATGTAGGGCATCAGGGGCTTATCGGGGGGTTTGGGCGGCTTAGGAACCGTAATCCCTGAGGAATTCTGCGGAGAAAAACGAGGAAAAAAAAAAAAACACGCACACACAAAAAGTTCAGTTAGATACTCATCTGGGAATGAAACTGCATGATGGTGAGCAGGGAGCAAAAGGAATGAAGCATTATGGGTAAGAAAAGCAACTGCATGGCTAAAAAAGAAAAGCACAGACGCTATTCTCACTAACATGCACAGAACGATCAGCTGATGGTGGATGATCTACTGAGGATCTACATGAGTGCGTGAGTGATGTACCGATAATCAGGATATTAAAATATACAAATTAAAGTTCTAACACACCTTCTAATGAGCAAAAGTTTTACCATCCACTTATTAAAAACTCATTTTATTTTTAATGCTAAAGAACAGAAACGTACGGTCCTTTAAAAAGATTCCAGCTACAACGAGTAAAATTATTTACACACACGTGTACACTAAATGATCAAAAGAATGTGGACACCCTATTCCAAAATGCCTAAAGTTTAACACCCCTCATCTTCTACAGACTCTCTACCCAATTTTTGTACTATGGTGGGAATTTGTGCTCAATTACTTCAGACAGCATTTGTAAGATCAGGCACTGATGCTAGACAACAAGGTTTGGCTCAAAATACGGGTTGAAGTCAGAAATGTGTACAAGCTCCGTGCAGGCCGATCCGAGCCCCGCCTTATGCTCCTCGGGACACGGTCATGCCGGAGCAGGAAATCATTTTGACCATGTGGTGTGACCCCCCCCCCCCCCCCCCGTTTCTATAAATAACTATTGTGTAACAAACACAATTTATTTTAACATTAAATGTTGGTTTAATCAGTAACACGTGAAACCAGAAGTGAATAAATTATGCAGCTCTTTAGCTTTTAACTACACTGAGGTTTTGGGATGTAGCCGAGTACTCAACAGAGTCCGATCTCTTTTTCATCTTCCAGTTCGAGCATCGTTTAGGTTTAATGTTTTCTATTGTATCACTCCTCTTTATCGTTACTGTCGCCGTTCTGATGAATGTTCAGTAAGTTTCATCTCATCATGACGTTTGTTTGTTTTTAGTGATAAAGGTAAAATTAGAGCTGAGAGATAAACGACTCTTGTTTAATGGGTCGGGTTCTATAGGACAGCATCTCTAGGAGGTGCCAGCCAATCAGAAAGCACAAACTGTAAAAATGTGAATAGAGCAGTGAGACAGTAGATGTAACACTCCTGTAAAAGAACAAAATAAATAAAAAAACCCTCTAGTGTTCTCCGAGGCCGAGTTCACAGACGTTCTTGGTCTCCATCAGAAACCCAGATATTCGTTTCTATTGTTTGTTCCGTTTACATTCTGGTGGTATGTTTACGGCTGGATCCTTCAGTGGGGCTGGATTCCTAACTCCTTCAGAATAACATCTGAGTGATCTGGATGTTTACAGCACTGAATGTATTCATCAAGTTTTTTTTTTTTTAATAATGAACATCGTCTCAAAGCAACTTTACAGATTTCAGGACTGAAAGGCCCCTGACGAGCAGCTGAGGGCCACAGTGGAGGGAGAAACTTAAGAGGAACCACACAAAACAGGGACCTCCATCCTGCCTGAGTGGTCTCAGGGATCACTGAGATTAAGTAAATATAAAGGGCCTTGCTCAGGGGTCCAACAGTGGCAGCTTGAACCGGTGATCTTCTGATCAAAGGTCCAGCACCTTAAACACTGAGCTGACTGTAAGCTGCACTTCTGTCTTCCTTCAGACCCTGAACTGATGAGTGACATGATTAGGTCAAGCTGTGGTTCGTCTAAATGGGTTACGGAGCAGGACTACTGGTACTGGCGCTGTTCTGATGATCCCAAGAGCGTCCATGTGAAGGGCAGCCCGATACTGAAGTTATATCGATACATCACGATAAGCGACACTATCGGTACACGCCGGGCACGTTAAAGCCGAGCCATCAGCACTCAGGAGCAATGGAGTGACAATGCCCGACATGAAAAGGGGGTGAAAAGAGGGGTCACTTCCCTCAGTGAGAAGCTGCAAAGCATGCTGGGAAAGAGCGACGGATTTCCAGGAGCATGAAACCATGAGAGGATTAATGGAAGCAACTAGAGCTAAAGAGAAACATCGACCCAATCAGTTCCTGTCCAAAACAGATCCCACCTCAGGGGCTAGCTGGATTAGCTTTAGCATTATCTAGACTCATGGGTCCTACCACATTACCCTGTTGTTTCCGCCGGGGTTCCCTCCCAGCCTGTAGTTGTTGTAGGCCAGATGACTGTATGGGTTGTACCCCACAAACCCAGGGGTGGTGGGCATTTGCTGATGGAGACAAATGAGACAAAACACGAATGAGAAATGACAACAAACAAGGGAGGAAGGGACCAAAATAATACAAAAAAATGAAATAATTGTTTTTTTTGTTTGTTTTGATTTTTTTCGTTCATGATTGGCAATAAAACATGCAAAACCAAAGCAGCAATCTGAGCACAAACTGGCATCGTTCTACATCCATCTGGAGCAAAGCCACACACACACTATGGGGGTGGAGGAAGCAAAATCTCATGAGATGGGAGCAGTTTGTACATTAAACTGTTCTAATGAGGATCAATGGAGGTCTACAGGAGGTTTAGGTTCCTCTCCACCCCCGGTGCAGCGTCCATCAGCATTGTCTCCACACACTGCTCACTCATTACACTGCGGCTGATGGAGGAAAAGGCGGGGCACCTAAGCGGACTGACTGAGGGGTGCTGAAATACTTACTGTAGTGGGGGCCGGAGCAGGGGGCGGGGCGTAAGAGGGGCGCTCTGAAAGAGGAAGAAACACAACAGGACATCAATTTATCAGCTGACCGGTTGATTAACGATCGCTGAGGCCGCAACACAGCAACAAAAAAAACAGGTCCAGGTATAAAGATGTTCTGAGGGTGCGAGTACTGTAACATGGCTCGTTTAAAAACCACCAATGGGAAAAGGAACAGCACAATCATATTTACACAGAACACAATCATCGACTGAACCCGGCCGGTGCAGCAGTCCAATACGCTAACCGAGTCTCCAGTCTGAGTCTCTGTGGTGCTTCAGGTCTGGTTAGGCCTCAATACACACAACCTGAAACGGTCATCAATACCTCACAAAACTATTTCATACTGTTACTAATATACTTAACCTCTGGAGAAATTAGCACCCTCACTGTGGTTTGGTACAGCCCTAGAGCCTCAGACCTCAGAGCGTTTTCTTTACTCAGACACGACATGTCCGTTATGCAGGCTGGTGGCTCTCTGAGATTCAAACTCAAGAGCATCAAACACGGCGTGAATACATTTCATTAAAGTCAAAAGATTGTTTTTATGTGTCGACACCCTAGAAGAGAAGCTTCGTATATAAAGACTTCAGCACAGTTCATGTAAAATGTAGAATTTATACTAATCAGACTGACGGATCCACATGAATCAGTGTAAACCAGTTCTTACTCGACATCTTGACTGTAAGATCTCAGCCCAGTACCCTCATCTGCTTCTGTAAAAGAACGTAAAGCCAAATTAGATCAGATCAAAAGATCTTACAGAAATACATCTCAAAATCTCCTGAGTGAAGGGAGAAAAATAACATGATCAGATCAGGATTTCAAATCCAGACCAAATATCCATGCCCTACAGATCCAAGTGAGATTCCAACCCGTGATTCTGGATCTGCTCTGTGGTCTTTGTGTGGAACCAGCCTGAAACATGTGGGTGTCCACATTTCCATCACCATCAGAAACAAACTGCAGTCCAGCCCCTGGTGATGTAAAGCTCGCTTGACAGTGAAGAGAGACCCGTGTTCCAGCAGCTTTGAATCTATAACAGATCTGGTATTTCTCTACCTCCGTGAAGCTGGCCCCCCATGTGGTCAAAAATAAAATATAAATATTATTATTCGTTTGTGCTGCGTTTGTGCTGGTTTGTGCCGTAGGAATCATCGTTTGTGCTGGCACCGTTTTAGAGAAATTAAGCATTATATTTTATTACCTGTGACGTCACTCAGCCCCCCATCAGAGCCCAAATTGCACCAAAAGCATCTCATTCGTTTGTGCTTCGTTTGTGCTGGTTTGTGCTGCTAAAAGAAACATTTGTGCTGTTTTAATTTTAAAGTTATTAAGCTCTAAAAATTACACCCGTGACGTCACCAGCCCCCCATCAGAGCCCAAATTGCACCAAAAGCATCTCATTCGTTTGTGCTGGTTTGTGCTGCTAAAAGAAACATTTGTGCTGTTTTAATTTTAAAGTTATTAAGCTCTAAAAATTACACCCGTGACGTCACCAGCCCCCCATCAGAGCCCAAATTGCACCAAAAGCATCTCATTCGTTTGTGCTTCGTTTGTGCTGGTTTGTGCTGCTAAAAGAAACATTTGTGCTTTTTTAATTCTTAAGTTATTACGCTATAAATAATATACCCGTGACGTCACCAGCCCCCCATTAACGTCCAAATTGCACCAAAAGCATCTCATTCGTTTGTGCTGCTAAAAGAAACATTTGTGCTTTTTTAATTCTTAAGTTATAGGCTAAATAATACTTTTTTCTTATAAATTGAGGACATTTAGCCCATTAAAATGTTCAAATTGCACCAAAAGCATCTCATTCGTTTGTGCTGCGTTTGTGCTGGTTTGTGCTGCTAAAAGAAACATTTGTGCTGGTTTAATTCTCAAGTTATAGGCTAAATAATATTTTTTTATAAAGTAAGGACATTTAGCCCATTAAAAAGTTATAGGCTAAATTCTCTATATTTTTTTATTAAGTGAGGACACTTACAATGTTAAAATTGCATCACAGAGTGAAATTTATTATAATCAAATTAACATTAAAAACCTTTAACCTTTAAAATGTTAAAATGTTATCCATAACATTATCCATACACATGTTACACAGCTAATTGATTTGTGAATTCCAAATATTAATGTTATTTCAAATGTTTTAAATGCTTGTATGCCGTCAACAAGTAAATTCTACCTACAGACTCACCACAGGAGGGGGTAGTGTGAATAATCAAAATGTAACATAGCTTAAAAAAGTTTAGTCACAGCAAAATTCCATGGTTTGTGTTATAGCTCTGATGTCTTTGTTATTCTATTTATATAGGTCTTCAAACCAGAGTAAGGAGTAAAGGCCTCAACAAGACCACCCAGTAATGCAAGAGATAAATCAGAAACAACTTCTTTTGGTACAGATGCTTCTCCTCTAAGCCATTCAGAGGCCCAGTTTGATATGGCATTAATGTCATGCTGCTCAGACAGCATTTGCACCACTGGGATGTGAATAGAAGTATCTCCATGTGAGGATAAAACTCCTTGATATGGAAATATATGTCCTGATGTTTTTGTTGGTTTAGTAAGCCTTTTGACTACTGTACCTGTAGCTTCGAAACTTACACTTGAGTCTTTACTAGTATTTTGTAGACTAGTAGTTGAGAGGGGGTCCAATGTTGGCATAAAACATTTGTCAAGGCCGATGTCATGAATACTGCCCCTATGAGGCACACTGTATTTTATTAGATGAGGGGGAAAGGATGGGGTGTTTGTGTCCTACCTCCCTATCCCCTCTCTCTTGTTTGGCTTTTCTTAATGTACTCAGGCTTAGCAGGTGGGTAGGATCTGGGTTACCGAGTGGCATTATCTTGTAAGCCCCTGTGTCTTGCCACAGTTTTTTACCCTGCCAGAGTTCCTCAGAGACCGGCAGTCTTTTCTCTCCAGATAGCATGTGCTTTGCCTTTCCAGTATGAAGACTGTCATCAATGTAATCAATTCTGCATTTTAGCACTGCTGGTGTGCTCACCTCTGGTAGATTCTCACTGGAAATGCACAATTTTGCATTGCACTCAGTACAGTGGCCATTGATGTCAATGCTCTTAGATGTAATGCACCTTTGCTCTGTTGAAACTAAGTGTGCAGGCTAATCTGGTCATGTTCCAGATCTCTACATTTAGGATATGAGACCATGTGCCAGAATCAGAGCTGTCACTGTCTTCATCTGCCTTTACCTTCATCTATATTTTTGATGCAATCATTTTCAATTTCAGTTGATTTGTCTTTTATTGTGTATGTACAGCATATGTTTGTTTTATATTTTTCACAGAACTGTTCAATCTTGTTTTAAATGTCATTAATATGATTGAAATTCTCAGATGACTATCACAGGGTTTTATTAGAAGCAATAAATTACCTTGAAATGAGAATTATGTGTTTGTGTTATAAAAACACTCGCCTGAGGAGAGGACAAAAGAAAAGTATGCTCAGACCTTAGTCAAACGTGACTATTAACTTTTTGTTGCTAGGACAATGGTCTTTCTCATATGTGTTTTTTTAATGAAGCTTGCATAAAAATAATGTTTTATCATGCCATGCCTTGGGTTGTTGTAGCCCAATTTACTGGCCAGTGAGGGTAATTGAAAGGTAAGTCTTTAAAATAACATGGTAATGTGGTGTATAGTGGAGCAGAATGACATTCTGCCAAGGTTTTAGTGCAAGGGAAAGTACAAACAAAATGAATGAGTGCAGGGTAATTAGACAAGACAGTGCATCTTAATACAATAAATATGCAGGGCAGCATGATGGAAAGTATAAATGTGTAAAGTATGCAGATGTGTGAAGACCTAACAGAACTGACAACAAGTTGCACAGGGAGATGGATAAACAAGTATAACCTTAATGACTAATATGACACTATATGGTGAGGTTATATATTTTTGTGTTTTGTAAGTGGATGCTGCAGTAGATTCTTGCAAACAATGTTAATGAGCCGAGGATGCTTTGGGGTTACTTCTTTACAGTGTCATTACAGTGATACACATGTGGGAATCCATTGCCCCAACCATGAAAACCTGATAAATTTCCCACAGTCTAGCGAACCATTTGCTGATCACCATAAGTTGTGTATATTGCAGGAATATCAATTAAAACATGAAAACCAATTAAAACTGCGTGCTCAATTTCAAGAGGATATTGGAGAGGATACACAGTATGGCTGAGTGCTTTGACATATCTGTGCAAAGTGGAATCCACATCCAATGACGCCACCCAGATGAGATGACGTCAAACAAAATGATGTCAAACAAATGAGAGGGTTTTAATGCAATTTGAACATTTTAATGGGCTAAATGACCTCAAGTTATATATAAAAAAAATATTGTTTAGCCTATAATTTAAGAATTAAAACAGCACAAATGTTTCTTTTAGCAGCACAAACCAGCACAAACGCAGCACAAACGAATGAGGTGGATTTGGTGCAATTTGCGCTCTGATGGGGGGCTGAGTGACGTCACGGGTGTAATATTTAGAGCTTAATAACTTTAAAATTAAAACAGCACAAATATTTCTTTTAGCAGCACAAACCAGCACAAACGAAGCACAAACGAATGAGGTGGTTTTGGTGCAATTTGCGCTCTGATGGGGGGCTGAGTGACGTCACGGGTGTAATATTTAGAGCTTAATAACTTTAAAATTAAAACAGCACAAATATTTCTTTTAGCAGCACAAACCAGCACAAACGAAGCACAAACGAATGAGGTGGTTTTGGTGCAATTTGGACGTTAATGGGGGGCTGGTGACGTCACGGATGTAATATTTAGAGCTTTATAACTTTAAAATTAAAACAGCACAAATGTTTCTTTTAGCAGCACAAACCAGCACAAACGAAGCACAAACGAATGAGGTGGTTTTGGTGCAATTTGCGCTCTGATGGGGGGCTGAGTGACGTCACAGGTAATAAAATATAATGCTTAATTTCTCTAAAACGGTGCCAGCACAAACGATGATTCCTACGGCACAAACCAGCACAAACGCAGCACAAACGAATAATAATATTTATATTTTATTTTTGACCACATGGGGGGCCAGCTTCACGGAGGTTATTTCTCTGTGTGTTTTGGATCACACATGAATGAGGAGGCCGTGATGCAGAGTTAAATGACACTAAAGAATTTTACACCCACCACACTCATCATTTAATTATTATAAATGATTTTAGATTGAATACAATAAATATTATCTTTTGGTTTGATGATCAGATTGTGGGAGATGTGATAAAGTTCTGGTTTATTATTGCTAACATGTATTAAATGTAATAAACGCGTTTGTTTCTGCGCTGATCAGTGAGCGGCGCTGTGATGATATATTCTGCACCCCAACACATTCTGCACCCTAAGGACCCGTCCAGAGCTGCTCACGTCCGCCTGATTCAAAATAATCCAAAATCAACAGAAATGAGCCATAACTAAAACAAATTCTATAATTTCACTCATAAAAGTTTTTTTTGTTAAATACTAATCATAAGCTGAATTAAATTCGAATCTTTTAAAGTCTTTTAAATAACGCTTAGTTCGTAAACAGTTCTATTATCCTTTTACAAACATGAAATAAAATTAAATCACCAATTGATCCAGTTGATTAAATTACCAAGTTGATCAGTTGATCAAAATAGTTGCAAAAACCAACAAAAATAAATATATTGTAATAAAAAAAAGAATAGATTTATATAAAATATAAAAGCCGTGCCCACACGGTAGCCAGTGCTAGCACAGCTAACGTTACATCAGAGTACTAAAATAGGACAAATAACCCAGTTTTACTAATAAATCATTAACATGAAAGTGAAACAAAATAATCCTACATATATTTTCCAACATAAAAATAGAGCTACTTAATCGTTATAAACGATAAAAATGTCAAATACTGGACAGAAGCGACACTCACCCCGCACTCCTTTGTTCCCTCAGTGCTGCAGCGCTAAATCTCTCACTGTCGCCCCCTACGGTCTCATCTAGCACCTGCAGCAAAGCTGTGTTCCAAATCACACAATCCCTCACTAGCTTGACTCAGAGCTACGCAGTGAGTAGTGCACTACTTTAATACTCTATTTAGAAGATAGAGAGTGATTTGAAACGTAACCTTATTTTACCACTGTAGCCCTCTAGCGGTGTAATGTAAAATCACAGCAGGGCTGCATCCCAAATCGCAAGCTACCGCCCTACACCAGGGAAACCAGTACAACAGCAACAAAGCTTTATTAGTGTACTAATCACTCCAAACTCAGAGAACCAAACCTTAGTTCTCTCATGGACACATTATAAAACAGAACCAGTTCATTTAAAAATACAGTTAGGATTGGAAAAGTTAAAAGAGGAAGAGGACGGCAACAACATGGATGGATACAATTAGAAGAACAACAAACAAACCATTAAGAAGCTTAGAGACCCAAACAGTAGACAGGATGTTCTGGAGAGGTGAACCGGGGCTGCAAATTTATGAACTTAAAAGAGTTTCTGATGAGCAACACTGAATACCAGTAGGACCACCAGTAAAATATCTTCAGCAGTATAATCCACAAGACCAAAAATACAATTACAACCACATATAAATAATATATGTACTGCATTTTATAGAATTCACTCAGATGTAAATCATTGTTTGTTTTTCTTGTTTTATTGATTTCAACACAATATTCACAAACATGGAAATGAGAAATTATTTAATTATTGATCATCAAATCTATAAAGAGAATAAAAGCATCAGAATTGTAAATATTACAAAATATCTTGAATACAAAAATAAATCCTGATATAAAACTTTTACTAAAAAAAAAATCTCATTTTAAACAATTCTAAACAATGTTGGATGCACAAGTTTGTAAATGATGACTTTCTGGAGGCAGTTAATGTAGCTCAGATTTTATTGGTTTGTTTTTCCTTAATATCGTAACGATACAGACGAGGCCGGCAGCACACCGTACAACCTACAGAACTAAATAATAACGTTTAGAACCATAAACAAACCCGTAGTTCAGTTCTGATCCACTGAAGCAGAGTATTGCATATTAGATCAAAGTTTTATAAGTGTAAAAATGTGGACATGATCTCTACAGGAGAATCTTCTGCACATTTTAATGCACAATTTTTAAAAATTAAATTTAACATAAATTCTAAAACATTAAATATTAAATAAAGTTTGTACCGAAACATTCAGTTTTTTCAGGTTAAATTTGAGTAGATTAAAAGTGATTTTGACGATGTACATTCAGTACAACATTCAGTGCAGAAACAAATAAAATAATAATTGTTGTAAATATTGCGATTATTAATTACATTTTCAAATAGAAACAAGTAAATATAAACACACATTAATACAGCTGAGGTCAAAAGTTTATGGACACCTGTGAGGAATGTGCAGTGCAGGGCAGCTTCGAGATTTCAGTTCAATTAATCATTAAAATTCCAAACTGAACTTTGACCTCAGCTGTAATCGTGCAGTGGATTTAGAAAATATTTAGACCCCGTGACTTTTTGTACACGCTGTGTTGTGGATTTGGTATTTTTACCATCAGTCCACATTTACCCCCAGTGATGAAAAGAAAACATCTTTTTTTTTTATTATTTACAAATCAAAAACTGATCATTCAGAGCCTTTATTCAGTACTTTGTTGAAGCAGCAGTTACAGCTGCAAGTCTTCTTGGATTATGTCTTTACAAGCTTTGGACATCGATTTAGGCAGTTTATCCCATTCTTCATGGCAGATACTTTCATCATTTAGTGGAAATTGGGGCTTTTACAGACCCTGGTGTGCCCTTCCAAAATTTGTCCAATCAATTCAGACTGCAGCAGGTGGATTATTTGAGTTGTGGACACATCAGCGAACAGGATGAGAACAGTTTAGAGTTCCTCAGTAACGGGTGTGAACACGTCTGTTAATAAGAGGTTTCAATTGTGATGGTTAAGTGAGTGAAACCCACAAAGTCTGCAAACAGTCTCGGGGGGTGAAAACTGTCTGAATCCACTGTGTATACAACCCCTGGCAAAAATTATGGAATCACCACTCTTGGAA
The DNA here is from genome assembly GCF_030014385.1 of Trichomycterus rosablanca. Lineage (NCBI taxonomy): Eukaryota > Metazoa > Chordata > Actinopteri > Siluriformes > Trichomycteridae > Trichomycterus > Trichomycterus rosablanca. Next base: position 63,654 of record NC_086009.1, on the reverse strand, counting down.
GATGTTCTTTCAATTGTTTAATTTTGTAGAAAAAAAAGAAATCACAGACATGCCACAAAACTATCATTTCTCAAACTGTCAACCCTCTGGCATGAAGAAACAATAAAAAAAGAAACAAATATAATAGTTGTGGTCAGTCACAATTGCTTTTTTTTAGATCAAGTAGAGGAAAAAAATATGGAATCACTCAAATCTGAGGAAAAAATTATGGAATCATTAGAAAACACTGCACCATTATTACTTTGTTGCACCACCTCTGGCTTTTATAATGATTTAAACTCTCTGAGGCATGGAGTTAACTAATGACAAACAGTATTCTTCATCAATCTGCCTTCAACTGTCTCTTATTGCTGTTGCCAGATCAGCTTTGCAGGTTGGAACCTTGTCATTGACCATTTTCTTCAATTTCCACCAGAGATTTTCAAATGGATTGAGATCCGGACTATTTGCAGGCCATGCCATTGACATTATATGTTTTCTTGAAGGAAAGTTTTCACATCCTTTGCCCTATGGCAAGATGCATTATCATCTTGAAAAATGAAGTCGTCATCATCACCAAACATCCTTTCAACTGATGGAATAAGAAAAGCGTCCAAAATTTCAATGTGGACTTTGGCATTTATTGAAGACCATCTCCCCTGTGCCTTTACCCGACATGCAGGCCCATATCATCAACAACTGTGGAAATTAACATGTTTTCTTTAGGCAGTTATCTTCATAAATTTCATTGGACAGACACCAAACAAAAGTTCCAGCATCATCACCTTGCCCAATGCAGATTCGCGATTCATCACTGAAGATCACTTTTATCCAGTCACCCACAGTCCACGATTGCTTTTCTTTAGCCTACTTTAACCTTGTTCTTTTCTTTTTAGGTGTTAATGATGGCTTTTGTTTGGCTTTTCTGTATGTAAATCCCATTTCTTTTAGGTGATTTCTTACAGTTCAGTCACAGACATTGACTCCACTTTCCGGCCACTTGTTTCTCATTTGTTTTGTTGTGCATTTTCTGTTTTCAAGACATATTGCTTTAAGTTTTCTATCTTGATGCTTTGATGTCTTACTTGGTCTACCAGTATGCTTCCCTTTTACAACCTTCCCATTTTGTTTGTACTTGGTCCAGATTTTAAACACAGCTTACTGGGAACAACCAACATCTTTTGCGACATTCCCTGATGATTTATCTTCTTGAAGGAGTTTTATAATCCTCTCATTTGTTTCAACTGACATATCTTGTGTTGGAACCATGATTCATGACAATCTGCTTTGTGCAACAGCTCTCCGAGGTGTAAGCACTCTTTTTAAACTGAAGAATAATTAGCAAATCTAATCTGCTGCAGATGTTTTGTTTGTAAACTGCAAATTACAGAGTGATTCCATAATTTTTTCCTCAGATTTGAGTGATTCCATATTTTTTTCCTCTACTTGATCTAAAAAAAGCAATTGTGACTGACCACAACTATTATATTTGTTTCTTTTTTTTATTGTTTCTTAATGCCAGAAGGTTGACATTTTGAAAAATGATAGTTTTGTGGCATGTCTGTGATTTTTTTTTTTCTACAAAATTAAACAATTGACAGAACATCTTCCAAGAGTGGTGATTCCATAATTTTTGCCAGGGGTTGTATATACTGTGTGTGTGTGTGTGTGTGTATCAGCAGTCATTATTGGGTTTTGGTCCAGCTGGTGACCCAGTGCTTCTTGGGAAAGTGCTGAGGCTCTGCTCCCTACACGCCCTCACTTTGTGGTATTTGGGCATGGTCCATTCTGAAGAACCCACACTGCGTGCGCGCGCACACACACACACACACACACACACACACACACACACAGTAATTACAGAGGGAACAAAGAAGAACCTGAGATCTTAGATAGAGAAGCTGAAAAGCTCAGCGGTTACAGAACTAGAACAATGGAAACCTGAAGGTATCAGGATGAGCTTCTAACGTTCTTTACCCAGCAGTGATTAATGCACTCCATCATCACTCTTCAGTCAGTCGATCTTTATCTGACGGCTGCGTCTTCATCTCAGCCTTCTGTGACTTGGCCTCATACATCTCCCTCGTACTGGCTCTCCTGAAGAACCCACACTAAGAGAACCAACACACAACAACACCACAATCAAATCCGCCATGGATCTAAACATCAGCAGCAGAAAAAACAGATCAATCAACACTGCAGCAGAACTTTATCTACTCCACTCAGATCCTGATGGACAAAAAGCTCATGGTGGCATCTAGAGGTCCAGAACCTTCTGATGAAGAACGGCCTGTAATCAGCTGGAATGACACATTTATATTTTTGGTGATGTGTGCTGACCTTCCACAGCAGCAGGATGATGAAGGTGAGCAGAAGAACACCTGCCAGCGCAGAGACAATGATGATCCACAGTGGAACCTGGTACACGGCCTCGTCCTCAATCACCGGAGTAACCTCCACCGTAAACTGGACAAAAAGCCGAGCAGAAAATGAGCAAACCGGCGGTGATGAAGAGTCACGTGATTCAGTCCAGACGATGAGAATGGACCCACCGTGAGACGGGTGCTCTCCTCGTTCAGGTGGATGGTGGGTTTGTTGGTGCTCAGTTTCAGTGAAGCCTCGCCCATGATGGTGATGACTGAGACGTCCTTAAAATCCTGCACACAGTAACACAATCATCAAATGTATGTGGACACGTGAAAATATGCAAAACCACGGGCATTAATCTGTGTGTTCCTGCCCTGCGCCCTGGGTTTCACAGTGGAATGTGACTCACCACAAATTAAAATAAATGTATAAACTACAGTGTGTGTGTGTGTGTGTGTGTGTGTGTGTGTGTGTTACCTCCAGCATGGTGCTGTTCCACAGTCGTCCCTGCACCGTCACTGTAGCGCTGTTTGTCATGTTGTGTAGGAAACAGCTAAAGGTTTTACACCGGATGTTCTCCCCACATTTCTACAACACACAACCAGCGACACCAGAGTAACCAGTATTACTAACCACTCTAACTAACCAGTGAAACTATCCAGTGGAACCAGAGTAATCAGTGCAGCCAGAGTAACCAATAAACCTTTACATAATACCAGTGTAAATGTAATAATACCACATCAGCATCAGAACTAATTCAAACACTTTAAGCTTGGGGGCCTTGCTCATGGGCCCAGCCGAGGTGACGTGGTGATGGTGGGGTTGGAACTTTAACTCCTGAGCTGCTGAATTAGAAACAATAATAAACAAGGTTCAGAAGCGCCGAGCTGAAGGTTCATCAGATCTAAAGTAACACAGATGAACATGTGGGGCGGTGGGAGTCTGATGGGTGGAGCTTTGAGCTATCAATCAGAAGGTTTTCAGTTTAAATCTCAGCTCTGCCATACAGCCACTGACGGGCCCTTTTGCCAGACCCTTAAGAGCGCCATACAATGCACTTACTCACACAATGTGTATATATGTGTGTGTGAGTGTGTGTGTGTGTGTGTCTATGTGTACCAGCTGGACTTTTTTCCTGGCCATGGTTTGTAAGTGGAGGGGCGTCGGACTGCCTGATTTACCAGACAGGTCAGTAGATTCATCTCTCTTCCTCCGAAAACTTTCTGTCTCTGATACCTAAAACATTTAAATAATAATAATATAATAATAATATAATAATGATAATAATAATGATAATAATAATAAAATAATAATGGTAATAATAATAATAATAATAATGATAAAATGAGGAGACAGTGTCTGACCTGCAGACCCAGTGAGTTGACGATATTTCCGGCTGGAACACACGAGGACTCGGACGTTCCTCTCATGCTGATTTCGGAGATGTACAGAAGCCACTTCCCATTTTCTGCCTCTAAAGGCCAGTTAAACTCCACGTAGAGCTGAGCCAGATTCCTCAGAGGAGGTCCATCCAGAACCACCTGCAACAAATGAGGGGTGAGTAAATGAGGGGTTAGTGAGGGGTGACTTTATGAGGGGTTAGTTAGTGAAGGGTTGGTGAGGGGTGACTTAATGAGGGGTTAGTGAGGGGTGAGTTAATGAGGAATTAGTTAGTGAAGGGTTGGTGAGGGGTGACTTAATGAGGGGTTAGTGAGGGGTGAGTTAATGAGGGGTTAGTGAGGGGTTAATGAGGGGTGAGTTAATGAGGGGTTAGTCATTGACTCACAGTGAATTTAAACTGGACGGGACTCCCGATATCTGCCGTCTGCTTCATCGCTGATTCACCAACAATCGTCCCACTGAAGTCGGTTTGCACCCGCGGGGGCGCCCTGCACAGACACACCCACACACCCTGTTAAATACAGGTAGCTACAGGAGATGTCAGTAGTGTAACAAGTACTGAGTCACTCACACTATAAAAGAAGTCTGCAGTGTATAATCCACAATCAGCACTTTGTTCAGTGGAGCCAAATCATTCTGTAAACTCAACCTGCACAAAAACATCATTACTGTTACTAACGTCATCATTACTGTTACTGATTTCATTACTGTTACTAACATCATTACTGTTACTGATTTCATTACTGTTACCAACATCATTACTGTTACTGATTTCATTACTGTTACCAACATCATTACTGTTACTAACGTCATTACTGTTACTAACATCATTACTGTTACTATACTGTTACTAACGTCATTACTGTTACTAACATCATTACTGTTACTAACATTACTGTTACTAACATCATTACTGTTACTAACGTCATTACTGTTACTAACATTACTGTTACTAACGTCATTACTGTTACTAACATCATTACTGTTACTGATTTCATTACTTTTACCAACATCATTACTGTTACTGATTTCATTACTGTTACCAACATCATTACTGTTACTAACGTCATTACTGTTACTATACTGTTACTAACATCATTACTGTTACTGTTACATTACTGTTACATCATTACTGTTACTGTTATCTCAGCATGTCTGCGAGATATCTCACAATAGATGTCAGCTCATCATCTGAAACTTAATCTTAGCAAGACAGAGATGTTGCTCATTCCCGGAGATCAGTCTCCAACCCAGGACCTTCTCATTTCTCTTGATGACTCCCAGATCAGACCATCTGATGAGGTAAGAAGCCTTGGTATTGTCCTGGATAACCAGCTGACCTTCTCTCCTTACATAGCCCACATGACAAGATCGTGCCGGTTCCTCCTGTACAATATCAGGAAGATTCGACCATTTCTCTCCAGGGAAGCTACCCAGATTCTGGTCCAATCACTTGTAATCTCACTGGCAGGAGCTCCCATGTCCACTATTAACCCTACCCTAACCCAGCTCATTCAAAATGCAGCTGCCCGTCTGGTTTTTAACCAGCCCAAACACTGCCACAAAAAAAAACACTTTGGTTCTAACAGGTTTCAGCAGATTCGTGTTCTTTGACTGTTGTTTACTAAAACTTGAGAAATGAAATGTTCACTATGGAAGCACTTCTGTAAGTCGCTCTGGATAAGAGCTAAATGCAGAAAATGTAAATGTAAATGTTACTAACGTCATTACTGTTACTAACATCATTACTGTTACTAACATCAATACTGTTACTAACATCATTACTGTTACTATACTGTTACTAACGTCATTACTGTTACTAACGTCATTACTGTTACTAACATTACTGTTACTAACATCATTACTGTTACTAATGTCATTACTGTTACTAACATTACTGTTACCAACATCATTACTGTTACTGATTTCATTACTGTTACCAACATCATTACTGTTACTAACGTCATTACTGTTACTAACATCATTAAGGTTACTATACTGTTACTAACATCATTACTGTTACCAACATCATTACTGTTACTGATTTCATTACTGTTACCAACATCATTACTGTTACTATCATCATTACTGTTACTAACGTCATTACTGTTACTAACGTCATAACTGTTACTAACATCATTACTGTTACTAACATCATTACTGTTACTAACGTCATTACTGTTACTAACGTCATAACTGTTACTAACATCATTACTGTTACCAACATCATTACTGTTACTAACGTCATTACTGTTACTAACGTCATAACTGTTACTAACATCATTACTGTTACCAACATCATTACTGTTACTGATTTCATTACTGTTACCAACATCATTACTGTTACTATCATCATTACTGTTACTAACGTCATTACTGTTACTAACGTCATAACTGTTACTAACAT